>NW_026700523.1:0-46955 GCF_030435755.1 Ochotona princeps | reverse complement strand
TCACACAAACGAATGCTCCACATGCGGGTTTCACATGCCACCAACTCCACATTCACAGGCAACTTCAGAGCCACAGCCGTTTTCAGATAGCCCTCAATGCAAAGGCTCTAGATCGCAAATATTGGTGTGAGAGCTAACTTCAATCAAGGAAACACTTGCATTTAGGTGAAGGGCATATTGAAGAAGGATTAGAAGAGTGGTTCTTGTGGGAGAACAACTCCATTTGGCTCACTAACTTCACACACCATCAGGCTTCCAAGCAGCTCTCAAGGAAACTCAGTTTTCACACTATATGCTTAGTGCCCTTTGAGTGCATTAGGACTAGTAATGAACCTTGGTAGGCATCCCACACAAACGAATGCTCCACATGCGGGTTTCACATGCCACAAACTCCACATTCACAGGCAACTTCAGCGACACAGCCGTTTTCAGATAGCCCTCAATGCAAAGGCTCTAGACGCAAATATTGGTGTGAGAGCTAATTCAATCAAGGAAACACTGCATGTTGGTGAAGGGCATATTGAAGAAGGATCAGCCGAGTGGTTCTTGTGGGAGAACAACTCCATTTGGCTAACTAACTTCCACCATCAGGCCTCCAAGCAGCTCTGAAGCAAACTCAGTTTTCACACTCTATGCTTAGTGCCCTTTGAGTGCCTAGGACTGAAATGAAACTTGGTGAGCATCCCACACAAACGAATGCTCCACATGCGGGTTTCACATGCCAGCAACTCCACATTCACAGGCAACCTCATCGCCACAGCCATTTTCAGATAGCCCTCAATGCAAAGGCTCTAGACGCAAATATTGGTGTGAGAGCTAATTCAATCAAGGAAACATTGCATGTTGGTGAAGGGCATATTGAAGAAGGATCAGCCGAGTGGTTCTTGTGGGAGAACAACTCCATTTGGCTCACTAACTTCACACACCATCAGGCTTCCAAGCAGCTCTCAAGGAAACTCAGTTTTCACACTCTATGCTTAGTGCCCTTTGAGTGCCTTATCTAGGAATGAACCTGGTAGAGCATCCCACACAAACGAATGCTCTACATGCGGGGTTCACATGCCACCAACTCCACATTCACAGGCAACTTCAGAGCCACAGCCCTTTTCAGATAGCCCTCAATGCAAAGGCTCTAGACGCAAATATTGGTGTGAGAGCTAATTCAATCAAGGAAACACTGCATGTTGGTGAAGGGCATATTGAAGAAGGATCAGCCGAGTGGTTCTTGTGGGAGAACAACTCCATTTGGCTCACTAACTTCACACACCATCAGGCTTCCAAGCAGCTCTCAAGGAAACTCAGTTGTCACACTCTATGCTTAGTGCCCTTTGAGTGCCTAGGACTGAAATGAAACTTGGTGAGCATCCCACACAAACGAATGCTCCACATGCGGGTTTCACATGCCACTAACTCCACATTCACAGGCAACTTCAGCGCCACAGCCGTTTTCAGATAGCCCTCAATGCAAAGGCTCTAGACGCAAATATTGGTGTGAGAGCTAATTCAATCAAGGAAACACTGCATGTTGGTGAAGGGCATATTGAAGAAGGATCAGCCGAGTGGTTCTTGTGGGAGAACAACTCCATTTGGCTCACTAACTTCACACACCATCAGGCTTCCAAGCAGCTCTCAAGGAAACTCAGTTTTCACACTCTATGCTTAGTGCCCTTTGAGTGCCTAGGACTGAAATGAAGCTTGGTCAGCATCCCACACAAACGAATGCTCCACATGCGGGTTTCACATGCCACCAACTCCACATTCACAGGCAACTTCAGCGCCACAGCCGTTTTCAGATAGCCCTCAATGCAAAGGCTCTAGACGCAAATATTGGTGTGAGAGCTAATTCAATCAAGGAAACACTGCATGTTGGTGAAGGGCATATTGAAGAAGGATCAGCCGAGCGGTTCTTTTCGTAGAACAACTCCATTTGGCTCACTAACTTCACACACCATCAGGCTTCCAAGCAGCTCTCAAGGAAACTCAGTTTTCACACTCTATGCTTAGTGCCCTTTGAGTGCCTTGTCTAGGAATGAACCTGGTAGAGCATCCCACACAAACGAATGCGCCACATGCGGGTTTCACATGCCACTAACTCCACATTCACAGGCAACTTCAGCCGCACAGCCGTTTTCAGATAGCCCTCAATGCAAAGGCTCTAGACGCAAATATTGGTGTGAGAGCTAATTCAATCAAGGAAACACTGCATGTTGTTGAAGGGCATATTGAAGAAGGATCAGCCGAGTGGTTCTTGTGGGAGAACAACTCCATTTGGCTCACTAACTTCACACACCATCAGGCTTCCAAGCAGCTCTCAAGGAAACTCAGCTTTCACACTCTATGCTTAGTGCCCTTTGAGTGCATTATCTAGGAATGAACCTGGTAGAGCATCCCACACAAACGAATGCTCCACATGCGGGTTTCACATGCCACCAACTCCACATTCACAGGCAACTTCAGCGCCACAGCCGTTTTCAGATAGCCCTCAATGCAAAGGCTCTAGACGCAAATATTGGTGTGAGAGCTAATTCAATCAAGGAAACACTGCATGTTGGTGAAGGGCATATTGAAGAAGGATCAGCCGAGTGGTTCTTGTGGCAGAACAACTCCATTTGGTTCACTAACTTCACACACCATCAGGCTTCCAAGCACCTCTCAAGGAAACTCAGCTTTCACACTCTATGCTTAGTGCCCTTTGAGTGCCTTATCTAGGAATGAACCTGGTAGAGCATCCCACACAAACGAATGCTCCACATGCGGGTTTCACATGCCACCAACTCCACATTCACAGGCAACTTCAGCGCCACAGCCGTTTTCAGATAGCCCTCAATGCAAAGGCTCTAGACGCAAATATTGGTGTGAGAGCTAACTCAATCAAGGAAACACTGCATGTTGGTGAAGGGCATATTGAAGAAGGATTAGAAGAGTGGTTCTTGTGGGAGAACAACTCCATTTGGCTCACTAACTTCACACACCATCAGGCTTCCAAGCAGCTCTCAAGGAAACTCAGTTTTCACACTCTATGCTTAGTGCCCTTTGAGTGCCTAGGACTGAAAAGAAACTTGGTGAGCATCCCACACAAACGAATGCTCCACATGCGGGTTTCACATGCCACCAACTCCACATTCACAGGCAACTTCAGCGCCACAGCTGTTTTCAGATAGCCCTCAATGCAAAGGCTCTAGACGCAAATATTGGTGTGAGAGCTTATTCAATCAAGGAAACACTGCATGTTGGTGAAGGGCATATTGAAGAAGGATCTGCCGAGTGGTTCTTGTGGGAGAACAACTCCATTTCGCTCACTAACTTCACACACCATCAGGCTTCCAAGCAGCTCTCAAGGAAACTCAGTTTTCACACTCTATGCTTAGTGCCCTTTGAGTGCCTTATCTAGGAATGAACCTGGTAGAGCATCCCACACAAACGAATGCTCCACATGCGGGTTTCACATGCCACTAACTCCACATTCACAGGCAACTTCAGCGCCACAGCCGTTTTCAGATAGCCCTCAATGCAAAGGCTCTAGACGCAAATATTGGTGTGAGAGCTAATTCAATCAAGGAAACACTGCATGTTGGTGAAGGGCATATTGAAGAAGGATCAGCCGAGTGGTTCTTGTGGGAGAACAACTCCATTTGGCTCACTAACTTCACACACCATCAGGCTTCCAAGCAGCTCTCAAGGAAACTCAGTTTTCACACTCTATGCTTAGTGCCCTTTGAGTGCCTAGGACTGAAATGAAGCTTGGTGAGCATCCCACACAAACGAATGCTCCACATGCGGGTTTCACATGCCACCCACTCCACATTCACAGGCAACTTCAGCGCCAAAGCCATTTTCAGATAGCCCTCAATGCAAAGGCTCTAGACGCAAATATTGGTGTGAGAGCTAACTCAATCAAGGAAACACTGCATGTTGGTGAAGGGCATATTGAAGAAGGATCAGCCGAGTGGTTCTTGTGGGAGAACAACTCCATTTGGCTCACTAACTTCACACACCATCAGGCTTCCAAGCAGCTCTCAAGGAAACTCAGTTTTCACACTCTATGCTTAGTGCCCTTTGAGTGCATTATCTAGGAATGAACCTGGTAGAGCATCCCACACAAACGAATGCTCCACATGCGGGTTTCACATGCCACCAACTCCACATTCACAGGCAACTTCAACGCCACAGCTGTTTTCAGATAGCCCTCAATGCAAAGGCTCTAGACGCAAATATTGGTGTGAGAGCTTATTCAATCAAGGAAACACTGCATGTTGGTGAAGGGCATATTGAAGAAGGATCAGCCGAGTGGTTCTTGTGGCAGAACAACTCCATTGGGCTCACTAACTTCACACACCATCAGGCTTCCAAGCAGCTCTCAAGGAAACTCAGTTGTCACACTCTAGCCTTAGTGCCCTTTGAGTGCCTAGGACTGAAATGAAACTTGGTGAGCATCCCACACAAACGAATGCTCCACATGCGGGTTTCACATGCCACCAACTCCACATTCACAGGCAACTTCAGCGCCACAGCCGTTTTCAGATAGCCCTCAATGCAAAGGCTCTAGACGCAAATATTGGTGTGAGAGCTAATGCAATCAAGGAAACACTGCATGTTGGTGAAGGGCATATTGAAGAAGGATCAGCCGAGTGGTTCTTGTGGGAGAACACTCAATTGGGCTCACTAACTTCACACACCATCAGGCTTCCAAGCAGCTCTCAAGGAAACTCAGTTTTCACACTCAATGCTTAGTGAATTTTGAGTGCCTTATCTAGGAATGAACCTGGTAGAGCATCCCACACAAACGAATGCTCCACATGCCGGTTTCACATGCCACCAACTCCACATTCACAGGCAACTTCAGCGCCACAGCCGTTTTCAGATAGCCCTCAATGCAAAGGCTCTAGACGCAAATATTGGTGTGAGAGCTAATTCAATCAATGAAACACTGCATGTTGGTGGAGGGCATATTGAAGAAGGATCAGCCGAGTGGTTCTTGTGGGAGAACAACTCCATTTGGCTCACTAACTTCACACACCATCAGGCTTCCAAACAGCTCTCAAGCAAACTCAGTTTTCACACTCTATGCTTAGTGCCCTTTGAGTGCCTAGGACTGAAATGAAGCTTGGTGAGCATCCCACACAAACGAATGCTCCACATGCGGGTTTCACATGCCACCAACTCCACATTCACAGGCAACTTCAGCGCCACAGCTGTTTTCAGATAGCCCTCAATGCAAAGGCTCTAGACGCAAATATTGGTGTGAGAGCTAATGCAATCAAGGAAACACTGCATGTTGGTGAAGGGCATATTGAAGAAGGATCAGCCGAGTGGTTCTTGTGGCAGAACAACTCCATTTGGCTCACTAACTTCACACACCATCAGGCTTCCAAGCAGCTCTCAAGGAAACTCAGTTTTCACACTCTATGCTGAGGGCCCTTTGAGTGCCTTATCTAGGAATGAACCTGGTAGAGCATCCCACACAAACGAATGCTCCACATGCGGGTTTCACATGCCACCAACTCCACATTCACAGGCAACTTCAGCGCCACAGCCGTTTTCAGATAGCCCTCAATGCAAAGGCTCTAGACGCAAATATTGGTGTGAGAGCTAATTCAATCAAGGAAACACTGCATGTTGGTGAAGGGCATATTGAAGAAGGATCAGCCGAGTGGTTCTTGTGGGAGAACAACTCCATTTGGCTCACTAACTTCACACACCATCAGGCTTCCAAGCAGCTCTCAAGGAAACTCAGTTTTCACACTCTAGGCTTAGTGCCCTTTGAGTGCCTAGGACTGAAATGAAACTTGGTGAGCATCCCACACAAACGAATGCTCCACATGCGGGTTTCACATGCCACCAACTCCACATTCACAGGCAACTTCAGCGCCACAGCCGCTTTCAGATAGCCCTCAATGCAAAGGCTCTAGATGCAAATATTGGTGTGAGAGCTAATTCAATCAAGGAAACACTGCATGTTGTTGAAGGGCATATTGAAGAAGGATCAGCCGAGTGGTTCTTGTGGGAGAACAACTCCATTTGGCTCACTAACTTCACACACCATCAGGCTTCCAAGCAGCTCTCAAGGAAACTCAGCTTTCACAATCTATGCTTAGTGCCCTTTGAGTGCCTTATCTAGGAATGAACCTGGTAGAGCATCCCACACAAACGAATGCTCCACATGCGGGTTTCACATGCCACCAACTCCACATTCAGAGGCAACTTCAGCGCCACAGCCGTTTTCAGATAGCCCTCAATGCAAATGCTCTAGACGCAAATATTGGTGTGAGAGCTAACTCAATCAAGGAAACACTGCATGTTTGTGAAGGGCATATTGAAGAAGGATTAGAAGAGTGGTTCTTGTGGGAGAACAACTCCATTTGGCTCACTAACTTCACACACCATCAGGCTTCCAAGCAGCTCTCAAGGAAACTCAGTTTTCACACTCTATGCTTAGTGCCCTTTGAGTGCCTAGGACTGAAAAGAAACTTGGTGAGCATCCCACACAAACGAATGCTCCACATTCGGGTTTCACATGCCACCAACTCCACATTCACAGGCAACTTCAGCGCCACAGCTGTTTTCAGATACCCCTCAATGCAAAGGCTTTAGACGCAAATATTGGTGTGAGAGCTTATTCAATCAATGAAACACTGCATGTTGGTGAAGGGCATATTGAAGAAGGATCAGCCGAGTGGTTCTTGTGGCAGAACAACTCCATTTGTCTCACTAACTTCACACACCATCAGGCTTCCAAGCAGCTCTCAAGGAAACTCAGTTTTCACACTCTATGCTTAGTGCCACTTGAGTGCCTAGGACTGAAATGAAACTTGGTGAGCATCCCACACAAACGAATGCTCCACATGCGGGTTTCACATGCCACCAACTCCACATTCACAGGCAACTTCAGCGCCACAGCTGTTTTCAGATAGCCCTCAATGCAAAGGCTCTAGACGCAAATATTGGTGTGAGAGCTAATTCAATCAAGGAAACACTGCATGTTGGTGAAGGGCATATTGAAGAAGGATCAGCCGAGTGGTTCTTGTGGGAGAACAACTCCATTTGGCTCACTAACTTCACACACCATCAGGCTTCCAAGCAGCTCTCAAGGAAACTCAGTTGTCACACTCTATGCTTAGTGCCCTTTGAGTGCCTTATCTAGGAATGAACCTGGTAGAGCATCCCACACAAACGAATGCTCCACATGCGGGTTTCACATGCCACTAACTCCACATTCACAGGTAACTTCAGCGCCACAGCCGTTTTCAGATAGCCCTCAATGCAAAGGCTCTAGACGCAAATATTGGTGTGAGAGCTAATTCAATCAAGGAAACACTGCATGTTGGTGAAGGGCATATTGAAGAAGGATCAGCCGAGTGGTTCTTGTATCAGAACAACTCCATTTGGCTCACTAACTTCACACACCATCAGGCTTCCAAGCAGCTCTGAAGCAAACTCAGTTTTCACACTCTATGCTTAGTGCCCTTTGAGTGCCTAGGACTGAAATGAAACTTGGTGAGCATCCCACACAAACGAATGCTCCACATGCGGGTTTCACATGCCACCAACTCCACATTCACAGGCAACTTCAGCGCCACAGCCATTTTCAGATAGCCCTCAATGCAAAGGCTCTAGACGCAAATATTGGTGTGAGAGCTAATTGAATCAAGGAAACATTGCATGTTGGTGAAGGGCATATTGAAGAAGGATCAGCCGAGTGGTTCTTGTGGGAGAACAACTCCATTTGGCTCACTAACTTCACACACCATCAGGCTTCCAAGCAGCTCTCAAGGAAACTCAATTTTCACACTCTATGCTTAGTACCCTTTGACTGCCTTATCTAGGAATGAACCTGGTAGAGCATCCCACACAAACGAATGCTCCACATGCGGGGTTCACATGCCACCAACTCCACATTCACAGGCAACTTCAGAGCCACAGCCGTTTTCAGATAGCCCTCAATGCAAAGGCTCTAGACGCAAATATTGGTGTGAGAGCTAACTCAATCAAGGAAACACTGCATGTTGGTGAAGGGCATATTGAAGAAGGATTAGAAGATTGGTTCTTGTGGGAGAACAACTCCATTTGGCTCACTAACTTCACACACCATCAGGCTTCCAAGCAGCTCTCAAGGAAACTCAGTTTTCACACTATATGCTTAGTGCCCTTTGAGTGCATTATCTAGGAATGAACGTGGTGGAGCATCCCACACAAACGAATGCTCCACATGCGGGTTTCACATGCCACTAACTCCACATTCACAGGCAACTTCAGCCGCACAGCCGTTTTCAGATAGCCCTCAATGCAAAGGCTCTAGACGCAAATATTGGTGTGAGAGCTAATTCAATCAAGGAAACACTGCATGTTGGTGAAGGGCATATTGAAGAAGGATTAGCCGAGTGGTTCCTGTGGGAGAACAACTCCATTTGGCTCCCTAACTTCACACACCATCAGGCTTCCAAGCAGCTCTCAAGGAAACTCAGTTTTCACACTCTATGCTGAGGGCCCTTTGAGTGCCTTATCTAGGAATGAACCTGGTAGAGCATCCCACACAAACGAATGCTCCACATGCGGGTTTCACATGCCACTAACTCCACATTCACAGGTAACTTCAACGCCACAGCCGTTTTCAGATAGCCCTCAATGCAAAGGCTCTAGACGCAAATATTGGTGTGAGAGCTAATTCAATCAAGGAAACACTGCATGTTGGTGAAGGGCATATTGAAGAAGGATCAGCCGAGTGGTTCTTGTGGGAGAACAACTCCATTTGGCTCACTAACTTCCACCATCAGGACTCCAAGCAGCTCTGAAGCAAACTCAGTTTTCACACTCTATGCTTAGTGCCCTTTGAGTGCCTAGGACTGAAATGAAACTTGGTGAGCATCCCACACAAACGAATGCTCCACATGCGGGTTTCACATGCCACCAACTCCACATTCACAGGCAACCTCATCGCCGCAGCCATTTTCAGATAGCCCTCAATGCAAAGGCTCTAGACGCAAATATTGGTGTGAGAGCTAATTCAATCAAGGAAACATTGCATGTTGGTGAAGGGCATATTGAAGAAGGATCAGCCGAGTGGTTCTTGTGGGAGAACAACTCCATTTGGCTCACTAACTTCACACACCATCAGGCTTCCAAGCAGCTCTCAAGGAAACTCAGTTTTCACACTCTATGCTTAGTGCCCTTTGAGTGCCTTATCTAGGAATGAACCTGGTAGAGCATCCCACACAAACGAATGCTCTACATGCGGGGTTCACATGCCACCAACTCCACATTCACAGGCAACTTCAGCGAAACAGCCGTTTTCAGATAGCCCTCAATGCAAAGGCTCTAGACGCAAATATTGGTGTGAGAGCTAATTCAATCAAGGAAACACTGCATGTTGGTGAAGGGCATATTGAAGAAGGATCAGCCGAGTGGTTCTTGTGGGAGAACAACTCCATTTGGCTCACTAACTTCACACACCATCAGGCTTCCAAGCAGCTCTCAAGGAAACTCAGTTTTCACACTCTATGCTTAGTGCCCTTTGAGTGCCTAGGACTGAAATGAAGCTTGGTCAGCATCCCACACAAACGAATGCTCCACATGCGGGTTTCACATGCCACCAACTCCACATTCACAGGCAACTTCAGTGCCACAGCCGCTTTCAGATAGCCCTCAATGCAAAGGCTCTAGATGCAAATATTGGTGTGAGAGCTAATTCAATCAAGGAAACACTGCATGTTGGTGAAGAGCATATTGAAGAAGGATCAGCCGAGTGGTTCTTGTGGTAGAACAACTCCATTTGGCTCACTAACTTCACACACCATCAGGCTTCCAAGCAGCTCTCAAGGAAACTCAGTTGTCACACTCTATGCTTAGTGCACTTTGAGTGCATTATCTAGGAATGAACCTGGTAGAGCATCCCACACAAACGAATGCTCCACATGCGGGTTTCACATGCCACCAACTCCACATTCACAGGCAACTTCAGCGACACAGCCGTTTTCAGATAGCCCTCAATGCAAAGGCTCTAGACGCAAATATTGGTGTGAGAGCTAATTCAATCAAGGAAACACTGCATGTTGGTGAAGGGCATATTGAAGAAGGATCAGCCGAGCGGTTCTTGTGGGAGAACAACTCCATTTGGCTCACTAACTTCACACACCATCAGGCTTCCAAGCAGCTCTCAAGGAAACTCAGTTTTCACACTCTATGCTTAGTGCCCTTTGAGTGCCTAGGACTGAAATGAAACTTGGTGAGCATCCCACACAAACGAATGCTCCACATGCGGGTTTCACATGCCACCAACTCCACATTCACAGGCAACTTCAGCGCCACAGCCATTTTCAGATAGCCCTCAATGCAAAGGCTCTAGACGCAAATATTGGTGTGAGAGCTAATTCAATCAAGGAAACATTGCATGTTGGTGAAGGGCATATTGAAGAAGGATCAGCCGAGTGGTTCTTGTGGCAGAACAACTCCATTTGGCTCACTAACTTCACACACCATCAGGCTTCCAAGCAGCTCTCAAGGAAACTCAGTTTTCACACTCTATGCTTAGTGCCCTTTGAGTGCCTTATCTAGGAATGAACCTGGTAGAGCATCCCACACAAACGAATGCTCCACATGCGGGGTTCACATGCCACCAACTCCACATTCACAGGCAACTTCAGAGCCACAGCCGTTTTCAGATAGCCCTCAATGCAAAGGCTCTAGACGCAAATATTGGTGTGAGAGCTAATTCAATCAAGGAAACACTGCATGTTGGTGAAGGGCATATTGAAGAAGGATTAGAAGAGTGGTTCTTGTGGGAGAACAACTCCATTTGGCTCACTAACTTCACACACCATCAGGCTTCCAAGCAGCTCTCAAGGAAACTCAGTTTTCACACTATATGCTTAGGCCCTTTGAGTGCATTATCTAGGAATGAACCTGGTAGAGCATCCCATACAAACGAATGCTCCACATGCGGGTTTCACATGCCACTAACTCCACATTCACAGGTAACTTCAACGCCACAGCCATTTTCAGATAGCCCTCAATGCAAAGGCTCTAGACGCAAATATTGGTGTGAGAGCTAATTCAATCAAGGAAACACTGCATGTTGGTGAAGGGCATATTGAAGAAGGATCAGCCGAGTGGTTCTTGTGGGAGAACAACTCCATTTGGCTCACTAACTTCACACACCATCAGGCTTCCAAGCAGCTCTCAAGGAAACTCAGTTTTCACACTCTATGCTTAGTGCCCTTTGAGTGCCTAGGACTGAAATGAAACTTGGTGAGCATCCCACACAAACGAATGCTCCACATGCGGGGTTCACATGCCACCAACTCCACATTCAAAGGCAACTTCAGCGCCACAGCCGTTTTCAGATAGCCCTCAATGCAAAGGCTCTAGACGCAAATATTGGTGTGAGAGCTAATTCAATCAAGGAAACACTGCCTGTTGGTGAAGGGCATATTGAAGAAGGATTAGCCGAGTGGATCTTGTGGCAGAACAACTCCATTTGGCTCACTAACTTCACACACCATCAGGCTTCCAAGCAGCTCTCAAGGAAACTCAATTTTCACACTCTATGCTTAGTGCCCTTTGAGTGCCTTATCTAGGAATGAACCTGGTAGAGCATCCCACACAAACGAATGCTCCACATGCGGGTTTCACATGCCACCAACTCCACATTCACAGGCAACTTCAGAGCCACAGCCGTTTTCAGATAGCCCTCAATGCAAAGGCTCTAGACGCAAATATTGGTGTGAGAGCTAACTCAATCAAGGAAACACTGCATGTTGGTGAAGGGGCATATTGAAGAAGGATTAGAAGAGTGGTTCTTGTGGGAGAACAACTCCATTTGGCTCACTAACTTCACACACCATCAGGCTTCCAAGCAGCTCTCAAGGAAACTCAGTTTTCACACTCTATGCTTAGTGCCCTTTGAGTGCATTATCTAGGAATGAACGTGGTAGAGCATCCCATACAAACGAATGCTCCACATGCGGGTTTCACATGCCACTAACTCCACATTCACAGGCAACTTCAGCCGCACAGCCGTTTTCAGATAGCCCTCAATGCAAAGGCTCTAGACGCAAATATTGGTGTGAGAGCTAATTCAATCAAGGAAACACTGCATGTTGGTGAAGGGCATATTGAAGAAGGATTAGCCGAGTGGTTCCTGTGGGAGAACAACTCCATTTGGCTCACTAACTTCACACACCATCAGGCTTCCAAGCAGCTCTCAAGGAAACTCAGTTTTCACACTCTATGCTGAGGGCCCTTTGAGTGCCTATTACTGAATTGAAGCTTGGTGAGCATCCCACACAAACGAATGCACCACATGCGGGTTTCACATGCCACCAACTCCACATTCACAGGCAACTTCAGCGCCACAGCCGTTTTCAGATAGCCCTCAATGCAAAGGCTCTAGACGCAAATATTGGTGTAAGAGCTAATGCAATCAAGGAAACACTGCATGTTGGTGAAGGGCATATTGAAGAAGGATCAGCCGAGTGGTTCTTGTGGCAGAACAACTCCATTTGGCTCACTAACTTCACACACCATCAGGCTTCCAAGCATCTCTCAAGCAAACTCAGTTTTCACACTCTATGCTTAGTGCCCTTTGAGTACATTATCTAGGAATGAACCTGGTAGAGCATCCCACACAAACGAATGCTCCACATGCGGGTTTCACATGCCACCAACTCCACATTCACAGGCAACTTCAGCGCCACAGCCGTTTTCAGATAGCCCTCAATGCAAAGGCTCTAGACGCAAATATTGGTGTGAGAGAAAATTCAATCAAGGAAACACTGCATGTTGGTGAAGGGCATATTGAAGAAGGATCAGCCGAGTGGTTCTTGTGGGAGAACAACTCCATTGGGCTCACTAACTTCACACACCATCAGGCTTCCAAGCAGCTCTCAAGGAAACTCAGTTTTCACACTCTATGCTTAGTGCCCTTTGAGTGCCTAGGACTGAAATGAAGCTTGGTGAGCATCCCACAAAAATGAATGCTCCACATGCGTGTTTCACATGCCACCAACTCCACATTCACAGGCAACTTCAGCGCCACAGCCGTTTTCAGATAGCCCTCAATGCAAAGGCTCTAGACGCAAATATTGGTGTGAGAGCTAATTCAATCAAGGAAACACTGCATGTTGGTGAAGGGCATATTGAAGAAGGATCAGCCGAGTGGTTCTTGTGGGAGAACAACTCCATTTGGCTCACTAACTTCACACACCATCAGGCTTCCAAGCAGCTCTCAAGGAAACTCAGTTTTCACACTCTATGCTTAGTGCCCTTTGAGTGCGTTATCTAGGAATGAACCTGGTAGAGCATCCCACACAAACGAATGCTCCACATGCGGGTTTCACATGCCACCAACTCCACATTCACAGGCAACTTCAGCGCCACAGCCGTTTTCAGATAGCCCTCAATGCAAAGGCTCTAGACGCAAATATTGGTGTGAGAGCTAATTCAATCAAGGAAACACTGCATGTTGGTGAAGGGCATATTGAAGAAGGATCAGCCGAGTGGTTCTTGTGGCAGAACAACTCCATTTGGCTCACTACTTTCACACACCATCAGGCTTCCAAGCAGCTCTCAAGGAAACTCAGTTTTCACACTCTATGCTTAGTGCCCTTTGAGTGCATTATCTAGGAATGAACCTGGTAGAGCATCCCACACAAACGAATGCTCCACATGCGGGTTTCACATGCCACTAACTCCACATTCACAGGCAACTTCAGCGCCACAGCCGTTTTTCAGATAGCCCTCAATGCAAAGGCTCTAGACGCAAATATTGGTGTCAGAGCTAATTCAATCAAGGAAACACTGCATGTTGGTGAAGGGCAAATTGAAGAAGGATCAGTCGAGTGGTTCTTGTGGCAGAACAACTCCATTGGGCTCACTAACTTCACACACCATCAGGCTTCCAAGCAGCTCTCAAGGAAACTCAGTTTTCACACTCTATGCTTAGTGCCCTTTTGAGTGCCTAGGACTGAAATGAAACTTGGTGAGAAACCCACACAAACGAATGCTCCACATGCGGGTGTCACATGCCACCAACTCCACATTCACAGGCAACTTCAGCGCCACAGCCGTTTTCAGATAGCCCTCAATGCAAATGCCTCTAGACGCAAATATTGGTGTGAGAGCTAATGCAATCAAGGAAACACTGCATGTTGGTGAAGGGCATATTGAAGAAGGATCAGCCGAGTGGTTCTTGTGGCAGAACAACTCCATTTGGCTCACTAACTTCACACACCATCAGGCTTCCAAGCAGCTCTCAAGCAAACTCAGTTTTCACACTCTATGCTTAGTGCCCTTTGAGTGCCTATTACTGAAATGAAGCTTGGTGAGCATCCCACACAAACGAATGCACCACATGCGGGTTTCACATGCCACCAACTCCACATTCACAGGCAACTTCAGCGCCACAGCCGTTTTCAGATAGCCCTCAATGCAAAGGCTCTAGACGCAAATATTGGTGTGAGAGCTAATGCAATCAAGGAAACACTGCATGTTGGTGAAGGGCATATTGAAGAAGGATCAGCCGAGTGGTTCTTGTGGGAGAACAACTCCATTTGGCTCACTAACTTCACACACCATCAGGCTTCCAAGCATCTCTCAAGGAAACTCAGTTTTCACATTCTATGCTTAGTGCCCTTTGAGTACATTATCTAGGAATGAACCTGGTAGAGCATCCCACACAAACGAATGCTCCACATGCGGGTTTCACATGCCACCAACTCCACATTCACAGGCAACTTCAGCGCCACAGCCGTTTTCAGATAGCCCTCAATGCAAAGGCTCTAGACGCAAATATTGGTGTGAGAGCTAATTCAATCAAGGAAACACTGCATGTTGGTGAAGGGCATATTGAAGAAGGATCAGCCGAGTGGTTCTTGTGGGAGAACAACTCCATTTGGCTCACTAACTTCACACACCATCAGGCTTCCAAGCAGCTCTCAAGGAAACTCAGTTTTCACACTCTAGGCTTAGTGCCCTTTGAGTGCCTAGGACTGAAATGAAGCTTGGTGAGCATCCCACACAAACGAATGCTCCACATGCGGGTTTCACATGCCACCAACTCCACATTCACAGGCACCTTCAGCGCCACAGCCGTTTTCAGATAGCCCTCCATGCAAAGGCTCTAGATGCAAATATTGGTGTGAGAGCTAATTCAATCAAGGAAACACTGCATGTTGGTGAAGGGCATATTGAAGAAGGATCAGCCGAGTGGTTCTTGTGGGAGAACAACTCCATTTGGCTCACTAACTTCACACACCATCAGGCTTCCAAGCATCTCTCAAGGAAACTCAGTTTTCACATTCTATGCTTAGTGCCCTTTGAGTACATTATCTAGGAATGAACCTGGTAGAGCATCCCACACAAACGAATGCTCCACATGCGGGTTTCACATGCCACCAACTCCACATTCACAGGCAACTTCAGCGCCACAGCCGTTTTCAGATAGCCCTCAATGCAAAGGCTCTAGACGCAAATATTGGTGTGAGAGCTAATGCAATCAAGGAAACACTGCATGTTGGTGAAGGGCATATTGAAGAAGGATCAGCCGAGTGGTTCTTGTGGGAGAACAACTCCATTTGGCTCACTAACTTCACACACCATCAGGCTTCCAAGCAGCTCTCAAGGAAACTCAGTTTTCACATTCTAGGCTTAGTGCCCTTTGAGTGCCTTATCTAGGAATGAACCTGGTAGAGCATCCCACACAAACGAATGCTCCACATGCGGGTTTCACATGCCACCAACTCCACATTCACAGGCAACTTCAGCGCCACAGCCCTTTTCAGATAGCCCTCAATGCAAATGCTCTAGACGCAAATATTGGTGTGAGAGCTAATGCAATCAAGGAAACACTGCATGTTGGTGAAGGGCATATTGAAGAAGGATCAGCCGAGTGGTTCTTGTGGCAGAACAACTCCATTTGGCTCACTAACTTCACACACCATCAGGCTTCCAAGCAGCTCTCAAGCAAACTCAGTTTTCACACTCTATGCTTAGTGCCCTTTGAGTGCCTATTACTGAAATGAAGCTTGGTGAGCATCCCACACAAACGAATGCACCACATGCGGGTTTCACATGCCACCAACTCCACATTCACAGGCAACTTCAGCGCCACAGCCGTTTTCAGATAGCCCTCAATGCAAAGGCTCTAGACGCAAATATTGGTGTGAGAGCTAATGCAATCAAGGAAACACTGCATGTTGGTGAAGGGCATATTGAAGAAGGATCAGCCGAGTGGTTCTTGTGGCAAACAACTCCATTTGGCTCACTAACTTCACACACCCATCAGGCTTCCAAGCATCTCTCAAGGAAACTCAGTTTTCACATTCTATGCTTAGTGCCCTTTGAGTACATTATCTAGGAATGAACCCTGGTAGAGCATCCCACACAAACGAATGCTCCACATGCGGGTTTCACATGCCACCAACTCCACATTCACAGGCAACTTCAGCGCCACAGCCGTTTTCAGATAGCCCTCAATGCAAAGAGGCTCTAGACGCAAATATTGGTGTGAGAGCTAATGCAATCAAGGAAACACTGCATGTTGGTGAAGGGCATATTGAAGAAGGATCAGCCGAGTGGTTCTTGTGGGAGAACAACTCCATTGGGCTCACTAACTTCACACACCATCAGGCTTCCAAGCAGCTCTCAAGGAAACTCAGTTTTCACACTCTAGGCTTAGTGCCCTTTGAGTGCCTTATCTAGGAATGAACCTGGTAGAGCATCCCACACAAACGAATGCTCCACATGCGGGTTTCACATGCCACCCAACTCCACATTCACAGGCAACTTCAGCGCCACAGCCGTTTTCAGATAGCCCTCAATGCAAAGGCTCTAGACGCAAATATTGGTGTGAGAGCTAATGCAATCAAGGAAACACTGGCATGTTGGTGAAGGGCATATTGAAGAAGGATCAGCCGAGTGGTTCTTGTGGGAGAACAACTCCATTTGGCTCACTAACTTCACACACCATCAGGCTTCCAAGCAGCTCTCAAGGAAAACTCAGTTTTCACACTCTATGCTTAGTGCCCTTTGAGTGCCTAGGACTGAAATGAAGCTTGGTGAGCATCCCACACAAAACGAATGCTCCACATGCGGGTTTCACATGCCACCAACTCCACATTCACAGGCAACTTCAGCGCCACAGCCGTTTTCAGATAGCCCTCAATGCAAAGGCTCTAGACGCAAATATTGGTGTGAGAGCTAATTCAATCAAGGAAACACTGCATGTTGGTGAAGGGCATATTGAAGAAGGATCAGCCGAGTGGTTCTTGTGGGAGAACAACTCCATTGGGCTCACTAACTTCACACACCATCAGGCTTCCAAGCAGCTCTCAAGGAAACTCAGTTTTCACACTCTATGCTTAGTGCCCTTTGAGTGCCTAGGACTGAAATGAAGCTTGGTGAGCATCCCACACAAACGAATGCTCCACATGCGGGTTTCACATGCCACCAACTCCACATTCACAGGCAACTTCAGCGCCACAGCCGTTTTCAGATAGCCCTCAATGCAAAGGCTCTAGATGCAAATATTGGTGTGAGAGCTAATTCAATCAAGGAAACACTGCATGTTGGTGAAGGGCATATTGAAGAAGGATCAGCCGAGTGGTTCTTGTGGGAGAACAACTCCATTTGGCTCACTAACTTCACACACCATCAGGCTTCCAAGCATCTCTCAAGGAAACTCAGTTTTCACATTCTATGCTTAGTGCCCTTTGAGTACATTATCTAGGAATGAACCTGGTAGAGCATCCCACACAAACGAATGCTCCACATGCGGGTTTCACATGCCACTAACTCCACATTCACAGGCAACTTCAGCGCCACAGCGTTTTCAGATAGCCCTCAATGCAAAGGCTCTAGACGCAAATATTGGTGTGAGAGCTAATGCAATCAAGGAAACACTGCATGTTGGTGAAGGGCATATTGAAGAAGGATCAGCCGAGTGGTTCTTGTGGGAGAACAACTCCATTTGGCTCACTAACTTCACACACCATCAGGCTTCCAAGCAGCTCTCAAGGAAACTCAGTTTTCACCTTCTAGGCTTAGTGCCCTTTGAGTGCCTTATCTAGGTATGAACCTGGTAGAGCATCCCACACAACGAATGCTCCACATGCGGGTTTCACATGCCACCAACTCCACATTCACAGGCAACTTCAGCGCCACAGCCCTTTTCAGATAGCCCTCAATGCAAACGCTCTAGACGCAAATATTGGTGTGAGAGCTAATGCCAATCAAGGAAACACTGCATGTTGGTGAAGGGCATATTGAGAAAGGTATCAAGCCGAGTGGTTCTTGTGGCAGAACAACTCCATTTGGCTCACTAACTTCACACACCCATCAGGCTTCCAAGCAGCTCTCAAGCAAACTCAGTTTTCCACACTCTATGCTTAGTGCCCTTTGAGTGCCTATTACTGAAATGAAGCTTGGTGAGCATCCCACACAAACGAATGCACCACATGCGGGTTTCACATGCCACCAACTCCACATTCACAGGCAACTTCAGCGCCACAGCCGTTTTCAGATAGCCCTCAATGCAAAGGCTCTAGACGCAAATATTGGTGTGAGAGCTAATGCAATCAAGGAAACACTGCATGTTGGTGAAGGGCATATTGAAGAAGGATCAGCCGAGTGGTTCTTGTGGCAGAACAACTCCATTTGGCTCACTAACTTCACACACCATCAGGCTTCCAAGCATCTCTCAAGGAAACTCAGTTTTCACATTCTATGCTTAGTGCCCTTTGAGTACATTATCTAGGAATGAACCTGGTAGAGCATCCTACACAAACGAATGCTCCACATGCGGGTTTCACATGCCACCAACTCCACATTCACAGGCAACTTCAGCGCCACAGCCGTTTTCAGATAGCCCTCAATGCAAAGGCTCTAGACGCAAATATTGGTGTGAGAGCTAATGCAATCAAGGAAACACTGCATGTTGGTGAAGGGCATATTGAAGAAGGATCAGCCGAGTGGTTCTTGTGGGAGAACAACTCCATTGGGCTCACTAACTTCACACACCATCAGGCTTCCAAGCAGCTCTCAAGGAAACTCAGTTTTCACACTCTATGCTTAGTGCCCTTTGAGTGCCAAGGACTGAAATGAAACTTGGTGAGAATCCCACACAAACGAATGCTCCACATGCGGGTTTCACATGCCACCAACTCCACATTCACAGGCACCTTCAGCGCCACAGCCGTTTTCAGATAGCCCTCAATGCAAAGGCTCTAGACGCAAATATTGGTGTGAGAGCTAATGCAATCAAGGAAACAATGCATGTTGGTGAAGGGCATATTGAAGAAGGATCAGCCGAGTGGTTCTTGTGGGAGAACAACTCCATTTGGCTCACTAACTTCACACACCATCAGGCTTCCAAGCATCTCTCAAGGAAACTCAGTTTTCACATTCTATGCTTAGTGCCCTTTGAGTACATTACCTAGGAATGAACCTGGTAGAGCATCCCACACAAACGAATGCTCCACATGCGGGTTTCACATGCCACCAACTCCACATTCACAGGCAACTTCAGCGCCACAGCCGCTTTCAGATAGCCCTCAATGCAAAGGCTCTAGACGCAAATATTGGTGTGAGAGCTAATTCAATCAAGGAAACACTGCATGTTGGTGAAGGGCATATTGAAGAAGGATCAGCCGAGTGGTTCTTGTGGGAGAACAACTCCATTTGGCTCACTAACTTCACACACCATCAGGCTTCCAAGCATCTCTCAAGGAAACTCAGTTTTCACATTCTATGCTTAGTGCCCTTTGAGTACATTATCTAGGAATGAACCTGGTAGAGCATCCCACACAAACGAATGCTCCACATGCGGGTTTCACATGCCACCAACTCCACATTCACAGGCAACTTCAGCGCCACAGCCGTTTTCAGATAGCCCTCAATGCAAAGGCTCTAGACGCAAATATTGGTGTGAGAGCTAATGCAATCAAGGAAACACTGCATGTTGGTGAAGGGCATATTGAAGAAGGATCAGCCGAGTGGTTCTTGTGGGAGAACAACTCCATTTGGCTCACTAACTTCACACACCATCAGGCTTCCAAGCAGCTCTCAAGGAAACTCAGTTTTCACATTCTAGGCTTAGTGCCCTTTGAGTGCCTTATCTAGGAATGAACCTGGTAGAGCATCCCACACAAACGAATGCTCCACATGCGGGTTTCACATGCCACCAACTCCACATTCACAGGCAACTTCAGCGCCACAGCCCTTTTCAGATAGCCCTCAATGCAAATGCTCTAGACGCAAATATTGGTGTGAGAGCTAATGCAATCAAGGAAACACTGCATGTTGGTGAAGGGCATATTGAAGAAGGATCAGCCGAGTGGTTCTTGTGGCAGAACAACTCCATTTGGCTCACTAACTTCACACACCATCAGGCTTCCAAGCAGCTCTCAAGCAAACTCAGTTTTCACACTCTTATGCTTAGTGCCCTTTGAGTGCCTATTACTGAAATGAAGCTTGGTGAGCATCCCACACAAACGAATGCACCACATGCGGGTTTCACATGCCACCAACTCCACATTCACAGGCAACTTCAGCGCCACAGCCCGTTTTCAGATAGCCCTCAATGCAAAGGCTCTAGACGCAAATATTGGTGTGAGAGCTAATGCAATCAAGGAAACACTGCATGTTGGTGAAGGGCATATTGAAGAAGGATCAGCCGAGTGGTTCTTGTGGCAGAACAACTCCATTTGGCTCACTAACTTCACACACCATCAGGCTTCCAAGCATCTCTCAAGGAAACTCAGTTTTCACATTCTATGCTTAGTGCCCTTTGAGTACATTATCTAGGAATGAACCTGGTAGAGCATCCCACACAAACGAATGCTCCACATGCGGGTTTCACATGCCACCAACTCCACATTCACAGGCAACTTCAGCGCCACAGCCGTTTTCAGATAGCCCTCAATGCAAAGGCTCTAGACGCAAATATTGGTGTGAGAGCTAATGCAATCAAGGAAACACTGCATGTTGGTGAAGGGCATATTGAAGAAGGATCAGCCGAGTGGTTCTTGTGGGAGAACAACTCCATTGGGCTCACTAACTTCACACACCATCAGGCTTCCAAGCAGCTCTCAAGGAAACTCAGTTTTCACACTCTAGGCTTAGTGCCCTTTGAGTGCCTTATCTAGGAATGAACCTGGTAGAGCATCCCACACAAACGAATGCTCCACATGCGGGTTTCACATGCCACCAACTCCACATTCACAGGCAACTTCAGCGCCACAGCCGTTTTCAGATAGCCCTCAATGCAAAGGCTCTAGACGCAAATATTGGTGTGAGAGCTAATGCAATCAAGGGAAACACTGCATGTTGGTGAAGGGCATATTGAAGAAGGATCAGCCGAGTGGTTCTTGTGGGAGAACAACTCCATTTGGCTCACTAACTTCACACACCATCAGGCTTCCAAGCAGCTCTCAAGGAAACTCAGTTTTCACACTCTATGCTTAGTGCCCTTTGAGTGCCTAGGACTGAAATGAAGCTTGGTGAGCATCCCACACAAACGAATGCTCCACATGCGGGTTTCACATGCCACCAACTCCACATTCACAGGCAACTTCAGCGCCACAGCCGTTTTCAGATAGCCCTCAATGCAAAGGCTCTAGACGCAAATATTGGTGTGAGAGCTAATTCAATCAAGGAAACACTGCATGTTGGTGAAGGGCATATTGAAGAAGGATCAGCCGAGTGGTTCTTGTGGGAGAACAACTCCATTGGGCTCACTAACTTCACACACCATCAGGCTTCCAAGCAGCTCTCAAGGAAACTCAGTTTTCACACTCTATGCTTAGTGCCCTTTGAGTGCCTAGGACTGAAATGAAGCTTGGTGAGCATCCCACACAAACGAATGCTCCACATGCGGGTTTCACATGCCACCAACTCCACATTCACAGGCAACTTCAGCGCCACAGCCGTTTTCAGATAGCCCTCAATGCAAAGGCTCTAGATGCAAATATTGGTGTGAGAGCTAATTCAATCAAGGAAACACTGCATGTTGGTGAAGGGCATATTGAAGAAGGATCAGCCGAGTGGTTCTTGTGGGAGAACAACTCCATTTGGCTCACTAACTTCACACACCATCAGGCTTCCAAGCATCTCTCAAGGAAACTCAGTTTTCACATTCTATGCTTAGTGCCCTTTGAGTACATTATCTAGGAATGAACCTGGTAGAGCATCCCACACAAACGAATGCTCCACATGCGGGTTTCACATGCCACTAACTCCACATTCACAGGCAACTTCAGCGCCACAGCCGTTTTCAGATAGCCCTCAATGCAAAGGCTCTAGACGCAAATATTGGTGTGAGAGCTAATGCAATCAAGGAAACACTGCATGTTGGTGAAGGGCATATTGAAGAAGGATCAGCCGAGTGGTTCTTGTGGGAGAACAACTCCATTTGGCTCACTAACTTCACACACCATCAGGCTTCCAAGCAGCTCTCAAGGAAACTCAGTTTTCACCTTCTAGGCTTAGTGCCCTTTGAGTGCCTTATCTAGGTATGAACCTGGTAGAGCATCCCACACAAACGAATGCTCCACATGCGGGTTTCACATGCCACCAACTCCACATTCACAGGCAACTTCAGCGCCACAGCCCTTTTCAGATAGCCCTCAATGCAAACGCTCTAGACGCAAATATTGGTGTGAGAGCTAATGCAATCAAGGAAACACTGCATGTTGGTGAAGGGCATATTGAAGAAGGATCAGCCGAGTGGTTCTTGTGGCAGAACAACTCCATTTGGCTCACTAACTTCACACACCATCAGGCTTCCAAGCAGCTCTCAAGCAAACTCAGTTTTCACACTCTATGCTTAGTGCCCT
Organism: Ochotona princeps; assembly: GCF_030435755.1. NCBI lineage: Eukaryota > Metazoa > Chordata > Mammalia > Lagomorpha > Ochotonidae > Ochotona > Ochotona princeps. Next base: position 24,132 of record NW_026700523.1, on the reverse strand, counting down.
TTGAGTGCCTATTACTGAAATGAAGCTTGGTGAGCATCCCACACAAACGAATGCACCACATGCGGGTTTCACATGCCACCAACTCCACATTCACAGGCAACTTCAGCGCCACAGCCGTTTTCAGATAGCCCTCAATGCAAAGGCTCTAGACGCAAATATTGGTGTGAGAGCTAATGCAATCAAGGAAACACTGCATGTTGGTGAAGGGCATATTGAAGAAGGATCAGCCGAGTGGTTCTTGTGGCAGAACAACTCCATTTGGCTCACTAACTTCACACACCATCAGGCTTCCAAGCATCTCTCAAGGAAACTCAGTTTTCACATTCTATGCTTAGTGCCCTTTGAGTACATTATCTAGGAATGAACCTGGTAGAGCATCCTACACAAACGAATGCTCCACATGCGGGTTTCACATGCCACCAACTCCACATTCACAGGCAACTTCAGCGCCACAGCCGTTTTCAGATAGCCCTCAATGCAAAGGCTCTAGACGCAAATATTGGTGTGAGAGCTAATGCAATCAAGGAAACACTGCATGTTGGTGAAGGGCATATTGAAGAAGGATCAGCCGAGTGGTTCTTGTGGGAGAACAACTCCATTGGGCTCACTAACTTCACACACCATCAGGCTTCCAAGCAGCTCTCAAGGAAACTCAGTTTTCACACTCTATGCTTAGTGCCCTTTGAGTGCCAAGGACTGAAATGAAACTTGGTGAGAATCCCACACAAACGAATGCTCCACATGCGGGTTTCACATGCCACCAACTCCACATTCACAGGCACCTTCAGCGCCACAGCCGTTTTCAGATAGCCCTCAATGCAAAGGCTCTAGACGCAAATATTGGTGTGAGAGCTAATGCAATCAAGGAAACAATGCATGTTGGTGAAGGGCATATTGAAGAAGGATCAGCCGAGTGGTTCTTGTGGGAGAACAACTCCATTTGGCTCACTAACTTCACACACCATCAGGCTTCCAAGCATCTCTCAAGGAAACTCAGTTTTCACATTCTATGCTTAGTGCCCTTTGAGTACATTACCTAGGAATGAACCTGGTAGAGCATCCCACACAAACGAATGCTCCACATGCGGGTTTCACATGCCACCAACTCCACATTCACAGGCAACTTCAGCGCCACAGCCGCTTTCAGATAGCCCTCAATGCAAAGGCTCTAGACGCAAATATTGGTGTCAGAGCTAATGCAATCAAGGAAACACTGCATGTTGGTGAAGGGCATATTGAAAAAGGATCAGCCGAGTGGTTCTTGTGGGAGAACAACTCCATTTGGCTCACTAACTTCACACACCATCAGGCTTCCAAGCAGCTCTCAAGGAAACTCAGTTTTCACATTCTATGCTTAGTGCCCTTTGAGTGCCTTATCTAGGAATGAACCTGGTAGAGCATCCCACACAAACGAATGCTCCACATGCGGGTTTCACATGCCACTAACTCCACATTCACAGGCAACTTCAGCGCCACAGCCGTTTTCAGATAGCCCTCAATGCAAAGGCTCTAGATGCAAATATTGGTGTGAGAGCTAATTCAATCAAGGAAACACTGCATGTTGGTGAAGGGCATATTGAAGAAGGATCAGCCGAGTGGTTCTTGTGGGAGAACAACTCCATTGGGCTCACTAACTTCACACACCATCAGGCTTCCAAGCAGCTCTCAAGGAAACTCAGTTTTCACACTCTATGCTTAGTGCCCTTTGAGTGCCTTATCTAGGAATGAACCTGGTAGAGCATCCAACACAAACGAATGCTCCACATGCGGGTTTCACATGCCACCAACTCCACATTCACAGGCAACTTCAGCGCCACAGCCCTTTTCAGATAGCCCTCAATGCAAAGGCTCTAGACGCAAATATTGGTGCGAGAGCTAATTCAATCAAGGAAACAGTGCATGTTGGTGAAGGGCATATTGAAGAAGGATTAGCCGAGTGGTTCTTGTGGGAGAACAACTCCATTTGGCTCACTTAGTTCACACACCATCAGGCTTCCAAGTAGCTCTCAAGGAAACTCAGTTTTCACACTCTATGCTTAGTGCCCTTTGAGTGCCTAGGACTGAAATTAAGCTTGGTAGAGCATCCCACACAAACGAATGCTCCACATGCGGGTTTCACATGCCACCAACTCCACATTCACAGGCAACTTCAGCACCACAGCCGTTTTCAGATAGCCCTCAATGCAAAGGCTCTAGACGCAAATATTGTTGTGAGAGCTAATTCAATCAAGGAAACACTGCATGTTGGTGAAGGGCATATTGAAGAAGGATCAGCCGAGTGGTTCTTGTGGGAGAACAACTCCATTTGGCTCACTAACTTCACACACCATCAGGCTTCCAAGCAGCTCTCAAGGAAACTCAGTTTTCACACTCTATGCTTAGTGCCCTTTGAGTGCCTAGGACTGAAGTGAAACTTGGTGAGCATCCCACACAAACGAATGCTCCACATGTGGGTTTCACATGCCACTAACTCCACATTCACAGGCAACTTCAGCGCCACAGCCGTTTTCAGATAGCCCTCAATGCAAAGGCTCTAGACGCAAATATTTGTGTGAGAGCTAATTCAATCAAGGAAACACTGCATGTTGGTGAAGGGCAAATTGAAGAAGGATCAGCCGAGTGGTTCTTGTGGGAGAACAACTCCATTTGGCTCACTAACTTCACACACCATCAGGCTTCCAAGCAGCTCTCAAGGAAACTCAGTTTTCACACTCTATGCTTAGTGCCCTTTGAGTGCCAAGGACTGAAATGAAACTTGGTGAGAATCCCACACAAACGAATGCTCCACATGCGGGTTTCACATGCCACCAACTCCACATTCACAGGCAACTTCAGCGCCACAGCCGTTTTCAGATAGCCCTCAATGCAAAGGCTCTAGACGCAAATATTGGTGTGAGAGCTAATTCAATCAAGGAAACACTGCATGTTGGTGAAGGGCATATTGAAGAAGGATCAGCCGAGTGGTTCTTGTGGGAGAACAACTCCATTTGGCTCACTATCTTCACACACCATCAGGCTTCCAAGCATCTCTCAAGGAAACTCAGTTTTCACATTCTATGCTTAGTGCCCTTTGAGTACATTATCTAGGAATGAACCTGGTAGAGCATCCCACACAAACGAATGCTCCACATGTGGGTTTCACATGCCACCAACTCCACATTCACAGGCAACTTCAGCGCCACAGCCGTTTTCAGATACCCCTCAATGCAAAGGCTCTAGACGCAAATATTGGTGTGAGAGCTAATTCAATCAAGGAAACACTGCATGTTGGTGAAGGGCATATTGAAGAAGGATCAGCCGAGTGGTTCTTGTGGCAGAACAACTCCATTTGGCTCACTAACTTCACACACCATCAGGCTTCCAAGCAGCTCTCAAGCAAACTCAGTTTTCACACTCTATGCTTAGTGCCCTTTGAGTGCCTAGGACTGAAATGAATCTTGGTGAGCATCCCACACAAACGAATGCACCACATGCGGGTTTCACATGCCACCAACTCCACATTCACAGGCAACTTCAGCGCCACAGCCGTTTTCAGATAGCCCTCAATGCAAAGGCTCTAGACGCAAATATTGGTGTCAGAGCTAATGCAATCAAGGAAACACTGCATGTTGGTGAAGGGCATATTGAAGAAGGATCAGCGGAGTGGTTCTTGTGGGAGAACAACTCCATTTGGCTCACTAACTTCACACACCATCAGGCTTCCAAGCAGCTCTCAAGGAAACTCAGTTTTCACATTCTATGCTTAGTGCCCTTTGAGTGCCTTATCTAGGAATGAACCTGGTAGAGCATCCCACACAAACGAATGCTCCACATGCGGGTTTCACATGCCACCAACTCCACATTCACAGGCAACTTCAGCGCCACAGCCGTTTTCAGATAGCCCTCAATGCAAAGGCTCTAGATGCAAATATTGGTGTGAGAGCTAATTCAATCAAGGAAACACTGCATGTTGGTGAAGGGCATATTGAAGAAGGATCAGCCGAGTGGTTCTTGTGGGAGAACAACTCCATTGGGCTCACTAACTTCACACACCATCAGGCTTCCAAGCAGCTCTCAAGGAAACTCAGTTTTCACACTCTATGCTTAGTGCCCTTTGAGTGCCTTATCTAGGAATGAACCTGGTAGAGCATCCCACACAAACGAATGCTCCACATGCGGGTTTCACATGCCACCAACTCCACATTCACAGGCAACTTCAGCGCCACAGCCGTTTTCAGATAGCCCTCAATGCAAAGGCTCTAGACGCAAATATTGGTGCGAGAGCTAATTCAATCAAGGAAACAGTGCATGTTGGTGAAGGGCATATTGAAGAAGGATCAGCCGAGTGGTTCTTGTGGCAGAACAACTCCATTTGGCTCACTTAGTTCACACACCATCAGGCTTCCAAGTAGCTCTCAAGGAAACTCAGTTTTCACACTCTATGCTTAGTGCCCTTTGAGTGCCTAGGACTGAAATTAAGCTTGGTAGAGCATCCCACACAAACGAATGCTCCACATGCGGGTTTCACATGCCACCAACTCCACATTCACAGGCAACTTCAGCACCACAGCCGTTTTCAGATAGCCCTCAATGCAAAGGCTCTAGACGCAAATATTGGTGTGAGAGCTAATTCAATCAAGGAAACACTGCATGTTGGTGAAGGGCATATTGAAGAAGGATCAGCCGAGTGGTTCTTGTGGCAGAACAACTCCATTTGGCTCACTAACTTCACACACCATCAGGCTTCCAAGCAGCTCTCAAGGAAACTCAGTTTTCACACTCTATGCTTAGTGCCCTTTGAGTGCCTAGGACTGAAGTGAAACTTGGTGAGCATCCCACACAAACGAATGCTCCACATGCGGGTTTCACATGCCACTAACTCCACATTCACAGGCAACTTCAGCGCCACAGCCGTTTTCAGATAGCCCTCAATGCAAAGGCTCTAGACGCAAATATTGGTGTGAGAGCTAATTCAATCAAGGAAACACTGCATGTTGGTGAAGGGCAAATTGAAGAAGGATCAGCCGAGTGGTTCTTGTGGGAGAACAACTCCATTTGGCTCACTAACTTCACACACCATCAGGCTTCCAAGCAGCTCTCAAGGAAACTCAGTTTTCACACTCTATGCTTAGTGCCCTTTGAGTGCCAAGGACTGAAATGAAACTTGGTGAGAATCCCACACAAACGAATGCTCCACATGCGGGTTTCACATGCCACCAACTCCACATTCACAGGCAACTTCAGCGCCACAGCCGTTTTCAGATAGCCCTCAATGCATAGGCTCTAGACGCAAATATTGGTGTGAGAGCTAATGCAATCAAGGAAACACTGCATGTTGCTGAAGGGCATATTGAACAAGGATCAGCCGAGTGGTTCTTGTGGGAGAACAACTCCATTTGGCTCACTATCTTCACACACCATCAGGCTTCCAAGCATCTCTCAAGGAAACTCAGTTTTCACATTCTATGCTTAGTGCCCTTTGAGTACATTATCTAGGAATGAACGTGGTAGAGCATCCCACACAAACGAATGCTCCACATGTGGGTTTCACATGCCACCAACTCCACATTCACAGGCAACTTCAGCGCCACAGCCGTTTTCAGATAGCCCTCAATGCAAAGGCTCTAGACGCAAATATTGGTGTGAGAGCTAATTCAATCAAGGAAACACTGCATGTTGGTGAAGGGCATATTGAAGAAGGATCAGCCGAGTGGTTCTTGTGGCAGAACAACTCCATTTGGCTCACTATCTTCACACACCATCAGGCTTCCAAGCAGCTCTCAAGCAAACTCAGTTTTCACACTCTATGCTTAGTGCCCTTTGAGTGCCTAGGACTGAAATGAATCTTGGTGAGCATCCCACACAAACGAATGCTCCACATGCGGGTTTCACATGCCACCAACTCCACATTCACAGGCAACTTCAGCGCCACAGCCGTTTTCAGATAGCCCTCAATGCAAAGGCTCTAGACGCAAATATTGGTGTGAGAGCTAATGCAATCAAGGAAACACTGCATGTTGTTGAAGGGCATATTGAAGAAGGATCAGCCGAGTGGTTCTTGTGGGAGAACAACTCCATTTGGCTCACTAACTTCACACACCATCAGGCTTCCAAGCAGCTCTCAAGGAAACTCAGTTTTCACATTCTATGCTTAGTGCCCTTTGAGTACATTATCTAGGAATGAACCTGGTAGAGCATCCCACACAAACGAATGTTCCACATGCGGGTTTCACATGCCACCAACTCCACATTCACAGGCAACTTCAGCGCCACAGCCGTTTTCAGATAGCCCTCAATGCAAAGGCTCTAGACGCAAATATTGGTGTGAGAGCTAATGCAATCAAGGAAACACTGCATGCTTGTGAAGGGCATATTGAAGAAGGATCAGCCGAGTGGTTCTTGTGGGAGAACAACTCCATTTGGCTCACTAACTTCACACACCATTAGGCTTCCAAGCAGCTCTCAAGGAAACTCAGTTTTCACATTCTATGCTTAGTGCCCTTTGAGTGCCTTATCTAGGAATGAACCTGGTAGAGCATCCCACACAAACGAATGCTCCACATGCGGGTTTCACATGCCACCAACTCCACATTCACAGGCAACTTCAGCGCCACAGCCGTTTTCAGATAGCCCTCAATGCAAAGGCTCTAGACGCAAATATTGGTGTGAGAGCTAATTCAATCAAGGAAACACTGCATGTTGGTGAAGGGCATATTGAAGAAGGATCAGCCGAGTGGTTCTTGTGGGAGAACAACTCCATTGGGCTCACTAACTTCACACACCATCAGGCTTCCAAGCAGCTCTCAAGGAAACTCAGTTTTCACACTCTATGCTTAGTGCCCTTTGAGTGCCTAGGACTGAAATGAAGCTTGGTGAGCATCCCACAAAAACGAATGCTCCACATGCGTGTTTCACATGCCACCAACTCCACATTCACAGGCAACTTCAGCGCCACAGCCGTTTTCAGATAGCCCTCAATGCAAAGGCTCTAGACGCAAATATTGGTGTCAGAGCTAATTCAATCAAGGAAACAGTGCATGTTATTGAAGGGCATATTGAAGAAGGATCAGCCGAGTGGTTCTTGTGGGAGAACAACTCCATTTGGCTCACTAACTTCACACACCATCAGGCTTCCAAGCAGCTCTCAAGGAAACTCAGTTTTCACACTCTATGCTTAGTGCCCTTTGAGTGCCTTATCTAGGAATGAACCTGGTAGAGCATCCCACACAAACGAATGCTCCACATGCGGGTTTCACATGCCACCAACTCCACATTCTTAGGCAACTTCAGCGCCACAGCCGTTTTCAGATAGCCCTCAATGCAAAGGCTCTAGACGCAAATATTGGTGTGAGAGCTAATTCAATCAAGGAAACACTGCATGTTGGTGAAGGGCATATTGAAGAAGGATCAGCCGAGTGGTTCTTGTGGGAGAACAACTCCATTTGGCTCACTAACTTCACACACCATCAGGCTTCCAAGCAGCTCTCAAGGAAACTCAGTTTTCACACTCTATGCTTAGTGCCCTTTGAGTGCATTATCTAGGAATGAACCTGGTAGAGCATCCCACACAAACGAATGCTCCACATGCGGGCTTCACATGCCACTAACTCCACATTCACAGGCAACTTCAGCGCCACAGCCGTTTTCAGATAGCCCTCAATGCAAAGGCTCTAGACGCAAATATTGGCGTCAGAGCTAATTCAATCAAGGAAACACTGCATGTTGGTGAAGGGCAAATTGAAGAAGGATCAGCCGAGTGGTTCTTGTGGGAGAACAACTCCATTGGGCTCACTAACTTCACACACCATCAGGCTTCCAAGCAGATCTCAAGGAAACTCAGTTTTCACACTCTATGCTTAGTGCCCTTTGAGTGCCAAGGACTGAAATGAAACTTGGTGAGAATCCCACACAAACGAATGCTCCACATGCGGGTTTCACATGCCACCAACTCCACATTCACAGGCAACTTCAGCGCCACAGCCGTTTTCAGATAGCCCTCAATGCAAAGGCTCTAGACGCAAATATTGGTGTGAGAGCTAATTCAATCAAGGAAACAGTGCATGTTGGTGAAGGGCATATTGAAGAAGGATCAGTCGAGTGGTTCTTGTGGGAGAACAACTCCATTGGGCTCACTAACTTCACACACCATCAGGCTTCCAAGCAGCTCTCAAGGAAACTCAGTTTTCACACTCTATGCTTAGTGCCCTTTGAGTGCCTTATCTAGGAATAAACCTGGTAGAGCATCCCACACAAACGAATGCTCTACATGCGGGTTTCACATGCCACCAACTCCACATTCACAGGCAACTTCAGCGCCACAGCCCTTTTCAGATAGCCCTCAATGCAAAGGCTCTAGACGCAAATATTGGTGTGAGAGCTAATTCAATCAAGGAAACAGTGCATGTTGGTGAAGGGCATATTGAAGAAGGATCAGCCGAGTGGTTCTTGTGGGAGAACAACTCCATTTGGCTCACTTAGTTCACACACCATCAGGCTTCCAAGTAGCTCTCAAGGAAACTCAGTTTTCACACTCTATGCTTAGTGCCCTTTGAGTGCCTAGGACTGAAATTAAGCTTGGTAGAGCATCCCACACAAACGAATGCTCCACATGCGGGTTTCACATGCCACCAACTCCACATTCACAGGCAACTTCAGCGCCACAGCCGTTTTCAGATAGCCCTCAATGCAAAGGCTCTAGACGCAAATATTGGTGTGAGAGCTAATTCAATCAAGGAAACACTGCATGTTGGTGAAGGGCATATTGAAGAAGGATCAGCCGAGTGGTTCTTGTGGCAGAACAACTCCATTTGGCTCACTAACTTCACACACCATCAGGCTTCCAAGCAGTTCTCAAGGAAACTCAGTTTTCACACTCTATGCTTAGTGCCCTTTGAGTGCCTAGGACTGAAGTGAAACTTGGTGAGCATCCCACACAAACGAATGCTCCACATGCGGGTTTCACATGCCACTAACTCCACATTCACAGGCAACTTCAGCGCCACAGCCGTTTTCAGATAGCCCTCAATGCAAAGGCTCTAGACGCAAATATTGGTGTGAGAGCTAATTCAATCAAGGAAACATTGCATGTTGGTGAAGGGCAAATTGAGGAAGGATCAGCCGAGTGGTTCTTGTGGGAGAACAACTCCATTTGGCTCACTAACTTCACACACCATCAGGCTTCCAAGCAGCTCTCAAGGAAACTCAGTTTTCACACTCTATGCTTAGTGCCCTTTGAGTGCCAAGGACTGAAATGAAACTTGGTGAGAATCCCACACAAACGAATGCTCCACATGCGGGTTTCACATGCCACCAACTCCACATTCACAGGCAACTTCAGCGCCACAGCCGTTTTCAGATAGCCCTCAATGCAAAGGCTCTAGACGCAAATATTGGTGTGAGAGCTAATTCAATCAAGGAAACACTGCATGTTGGTGAAGGGCATATTGAAGAAGGATCAGCCGAGTGGTTCTTGTGGGAGAACAACTCCATTTGGCTCACTAATTTCACACACCATCAGGCTTCCAAGCAGCTCTCAAGGAAACTCAGTTTTCACACTCTATGCTTAGTGCCCTTTGAGTGCATTATCTAGGAATGAACCTGGAAGAGCATCCCACAGAAACGAATGCTCCACATGCGGGTTTCACATGCCACCAACTCCACATTCACAGGCAACTTCAGCGCCACAGCCGTTTTCAGATAGCCCTCAATGCAAAGGCTCTAGACGCAAATATTGGTGTGAGAGCTAATTCAATCAAGGAAACACTGCATGTTGGTGAAGGGCATATTGAAGAAGGATCAGCCAAGTTTTTTTTTTGTGGGAGAACAACTCCATTTGGCTCACTAACTTCACACACCATCAGGCTTCCAAGCAGCTCTCAAGGAAACTCAGTTTTCACACTCTATGCTTAGTGCCCTTTGAGTGCATTATCTAGGAATGAACCTGCTAGAGCATCCCACACAAACGAATGCTCCACATGCGGGTTTCACATGCCACCAACTCCACATTCACAGGCAACTTCAGCGCCACAGCCGTTTTAAGATAGCCCTCAATGCAAAGGCTCTAGACGCAAATATTGGTGTGAGAGCTTATTCAATCAAGGAAACACTGCATGTTGGTGAAGGGCATATTGAAGAAGGATCAGCGGAGTGGTTCTTGTGGCAGAACAACTCCATTTGGCTCACTAACTTCACACACCATCAGGCTTCCAAGCAGCTCTCAAGGAAACTCAGTTTTCACACTCTATGCTTAGTGCCCTTTGAGTGCCTAGGACTGAAGTGAAACTTGGTGAGCATCCCAAACAAACGAATGCTCCACATGCGGGTTTCACATGCCACTAACTCCACATTCACAGGCAACTTCAGCGCCACAGCCGTTTTCAGATAGCCCTCAATGCAAAGGCTCTAGACGCAAATATTGGTGTGAGAGCTAATTCAATCAAGGAAACATTGCATGTTGGTGAAGGGCAAATTGAAGAAGGATCAGCCGAGTGGTTCTTGTGGGAGAACAACTCCATTTGGCTCACTAACTTCACACACCATCAGGCTTCCAAGCAGCTCTCAAGGAAACTCAGTTTTCACACTCTATGCTTAGTGCCCTTTGAGTGCCAAGGACTGAAATGAAACTTGGTGAGAATCCCACACAAACGAATGCTCCACATGCGGGTTTCACATGCCACCAACTCCACATTCACAGGCAACTGCAGCGCCACAGCCGTTTTCAGATAGCCCTCAATGCAAAGGCTCTAGACGCAAATATTGGTGTGAGAGCTAATTCAATCAAGGAAACACTGCATGTTGGTGAAGGGCATATTGAAGAAGGATCAGCCGAGTGGTTCTTGTGGGAGAACAACTCCATTGGGCTCACTAACTTCACACACCATCAGGCTTCCAAGCAGCTCTCAAGGAAACTCAGTTTTCACACTCTATGCTTAGTGCCCTTTGAGTGCCTTATCTAGGAATGAACCTGGTAGAGCATCCCACACAAACGAATGCTCCACATGCGGGTTTCACATGCCACCAACTCCACATTCATAGGCAACTTAAGCGCCACAGCCCTTTTCAGATAGCCCTCAATGCAAAGGCTCTAGACGCAAATATTGGTGTGAGAGCTAATTCAATCAAGGAAACAGTGCATGTTGGTGAAGGGCATATTGAAGAAGGATCAGCCGAGTGGTTCTTGTGGGAGAACAACTCCATTTGGCTCACTAACTTCACACACCATCAGGCTTCCAAGCAGCTCTCAAGGAAACTCAGTTTTCACACTCTATGCTTAGTGCCCTTTGAGTGCCAAGGAGTGAAATGAAACTTGGTGAGAATCCCACACAAACGAATGCTCCACATGCGGGTTTCACATGCCACCAACTCCACATTCACAGGCAACTTCAGCGCCACAGCCGTTTTCAGATAGCCCTCAATGCAAAGGCTCTAGACGCAAATATTGGTGTGAGAGCTAATTCAATCAAGGAAACACTGCATGTTGGTGAAGGGCATATTGAAGAAGGATCAGCCGAGTTTTTTTTTTGTGGGAGAACAACTCCATTTGGCTCACTATCTTCACACACCATCAGGCTTCCAAGCATCTCTCAAGGAAACTCAGTTTTCACACTCTATGCTTAGTGCCCTTTGAGTGCCTTATCCAGGAATGAACCTGCTAGAGCATCCCACACAAACGAATGCTACACATGTGGGTTTCACATGCCACCAACTCCACATTCACAGGCAACTTCAGCGCCACAGCCGTTTTCAGATAGCCCTCAATGCAAAGGCTCTAGACGCAAATATTGGTGTGAGAGCTAATTCAATCAAGGAAACACTGCATGTTGGTGAAGGGCATATTGAAGAAGGATCAGCCGAGTGGTTCTTGTGGCAGAACAACTCCATTTGGCTCACTATCTTCACACACCATCAGGCTTCCAAGCAGCTCTCAAGCAAACTCAGTTTTCACACTCTATGCTTAGTGCCCTTTGAGTGCCTAGGACTGAAATGAATCTTGGTGAGCATCCCACACAAACGAATGCACCACATGCGGGTTTCACATGCCACCAACTCCACATTCACAGGCAACTTCAGCGCCACAGCCGTTTTCAGATAGCCCTCAATGCAAAGGCTCTAGACGCAAATATTGGTGTGAGAGCTAATGCAATCAAGGAAACACTGCATGTTGGTGAAGGGCATATTGAAGAAGGATCAGCCGAGTGGTTCTTGTGGGAGAACAACTCCATTTGGCTCACTAACTTCACACACCATCAGGGTTCCAAGCATCTCTCAAGGAAACTCAGTTTTCACATTCTATGCTTAGTGCCCTTTGAGTACATTATCTAGGAATGAACCTGGTAGAGCATCCCACACAAACGAATGTTCCACATGCGGGTTTCACATGCCACCAACTCCACATTCACAGGCAACTTCAGCGCCACAGCCGTTTTCAGATAGTCCTCAATGCAAAGGCTCTAGACGCAAATATTGGTGTGAGAGCTAATGCAATCAAGGAAACACTGCATGCTTGTGAAGGGCATATTGAAGAAGGATCAGCCGAGTGGTTCTTGTGGGAGAACAACTCCATTTGGCTCACTAACTTCACACACCATTAGGCTTCCAAGCAGCTCTCAAGGAAACTCAGTTTTCACATTCTATGCTTAGTGCCCTTTGAGTGACTTATCTAGGAATGAACCTGGTAGAGCATCCCACACAAACGAATGCTCCACATGCGGGTTTCACATGCCACCAACTCCACATTCACAGGCAACTTCAGCGCCACAGCCGTTTTCAGATAGCCCTCAATGCAAAGGCTCTAGACGCAAATATTGGTGTGAGAGCTAATTCAATCAAGGAAACACTGCATGTTGGTGAAGGGCATATTGAAGAAGGATCAGCCGAGTGGTTCTTGTGGGAGAACAACTCCATTTGGCTCACTAACTTCACACACCATCAGGCTTCCAAGCAGCTCTCAAGGAAACTCAGTTTTCACACTCTATGCTTAGTGCCCTTTGAGTGCCTAGGACTGAAATGAAGCTTGGTGAGCATCCCACAAAAACGAATGCTCCACATGCGTGTTTCACATGCCACCAACTCCACATTCACAGGCAACTTCAGCGCCACAGCCGTTTTCAGATAGCCCTCAATGCAAAGGCTCTAGACGCAAATATTGGTGTCAGAGATAATTCAATCAAGGAAACACTGCATGTTGGTGAAGGGCATATTGAAGAAGGATCAGCCGAGTGGTTCTTGTGGGAGAACAACTCCATTTGGCTCACTAACTTCACACACCATCAGGCTTCCAAGCAGCTCTCAAGGAAACTCAGTTTTCACACTCTATGCTTAGTGCCCTTTGAGTGCCTTATCTAGGAATGAACCTGGTAGAGCATCCCACACAAACGAATGCTCCACATGCGGGTTTCACATGCCACCAACTCCACATTCATAGGCAACTTCAGCGCCACAGCCGTTTTCAGATAGCCCTCAATGCAAAGGCTCTAGACGCAAATATTGGTGTGAGAGCTAATTCAATCAAGGAAACACTGCATGTTGGTGAAGGGCATATTGAAGAAGGATCAGCCGAGTGGTTCTTGTGGGAGAACAACTCCATTTGGCTCACTAACTTCACACACCATCAGGCTTCCAAGCAGCTCTCAAGGAAACTCAGTTTTCACATTCTATGCTTAGTGCCCTTTGAGTGCATTATCTAGGAATGAACCTGGTAGAGCATCCCACACAAACGAATGCTCCACATGCGGGTTTCACATGCCACCAACTCCACATTCACAGGCAACTTCAGCGCCACAGCCGTTTTCAGATAGCCCTCAATGCAAAGGCTCTAGACGCAAATATTGGTGTGAGAGCTAATTCAATCAAGGAAACAGTGCATGTTGGTGAAGGGCATATTGAAGAAGGATCAGTCGAGTGGTTCTTGTGGCAGAACAACTCCATTGGGCTCACTAACTTCACACACCATCAGGCTTCCAAGCAGCTCTCAAGGAAACTCAGTTGTCACACTCTATGCTTAGTGCCCTTTGAGTGCCTTATCTAGGAATAAACCTGGTACAGCATCCCACACAAACGAATGCTCCACATGCGGGTTTCACATGCCACCCACTCCACATTCACAGGCAACTTCAGCGCCAAAGCCCTTTTCAGATAGCCCTCAATGCAAAGGCTCTAGACGCAAATATTGGTGTGAGAGCTAATTCAATCAAGGAAACAGTGCATGTTGGTGAAGGGCATATTGAAGAAGGATCAGCCGAGTGGTTCTTGTGGGAGAACAACTCCATTTGGCTCACTTAGTTCACACACCATCAGGCTTCCAAGTAGCTCTCAAGGAAACTCAGTTTTCACACTCTATGCTTAGTGCCCTTTGAGTGCCAAGGACTGAAATTAAGCTTGGTAGAGCATCCCACACAAACGAATGCTCCACATGCGGGTTTCACATGCCACCAACTCCACATTCACAGGCAACTTCAGCGCCACAGCCCTTTTCAGATAGCCCTCAATGCAAAGGCTCTAGACGCAAATATTGGTGTGAGAGCTAATTCAATCAAGGAAACACTGCATGTTGGTGAAGGGCATATTGAAGAAGGATCAGCCGAGTGGTTCTTGTGGGAGAACAACTCCATTTGGCTCACTAACTTCACACACCATCAGGCTTCCAAGCAGGTCTCAAGGAAACTCAGTTTTCACACTCAATGCTTAGTGCCCTTTGAGTGCCTAGGACTGAAGTGAAACTTGGTGAGCATCCCACACAAACGAATGCTCCACATGCGGGTTTCACATGCCACTAACTCCACATTCACAGGCAACTTCAGCGCCACAGCCGTTTTCAGATAGCCCTCAATGCAAAGGCTCTAGACGCAAATATTGGTGTGAGAGCTAATTCAATCAAGGAAACATTGCATGTTGGTGAAGGGCAAATTGAAGAAGGATCAGCCGAGTGGTTCTTGTGGGAGAACAACTCCATTTGGCTCACTAACTTCACACACCATCAGGCTTCCAAGCAGCTCTCAAGGAAACTCAGTTTTCACACTCTATGCTTAGTGCCCTTTGAGTGCCAAGGACTGAAATGAAACTTGGTGAGAATCCCACACAAACGAATGCTCCACATGCGGGTTTCACATGCCATCAACTCCACATTCACAGGCAACTTCAGCGCCACAGCCGTTTTCAGATAGCCCTCAATGCAAAGGCTCTAGACGCAAATATTGGTGTGAGAGCTAATTCAATCAAGGAAACACTGCATGTTGGTGAAGGGCATATTGAAGAAGGATCAGCCGAGTGGTTCTTGTGGGAGAACAACTCCATTGGGCTCACTAACTTCACACACCATCAGGCTTCCAAGCAGCTCTCAAGGAAACTCAGTTTTCACACTCTATGCTTAGTGCCCTTTGAATGCCTTATCTAGGAATGAACCTGGTAGAGCATCCCACACAAACGAATGCTCCACATGCGGGTTTCACATGCCACCAACTCCACATTCACAGGCAACTTCAGCGCCACAGCCCTTTCCAGATAGCCCTCAATGCAAAGGCTCTAGACGCAAATATTGGTGTGAGAGCTAATTCAATCAAGGAAACAGTGCATGTTGGTGAAGGGCATATTGAAGAAGGATCAGCCGAGTGGTTCTTGTGGGAGAACAACTCCATTTGGCTCACTAACTTCACACACCATCAGGCTTCCAAGCAGCTCTCAAGGAAACTCAGTTTTCACACTCTATGCTTAGTGCCCTTTGAGTGCCAAGGACTGAAATGAAACTTGGTGAGAATCCCACACAAACGAATGCTCCACATGCGGGTTTCACATGCCACCAACTCCACATTCACAGGCAACTTCAGCGCCACAGCCGTTTTCAGACAGCCCTCAATGAAAAGGCTCTAGACGCAAATATTGGTGTGAGAGCTAATTCAATCAAGGAAACACTGCATGTTGGTGAAGGGCATATTGAAGAAGGATCAGCCGAGTGGTTCTTATGGGAGAACAACTCCATTTGGCTCACTAATTTCACACACCATCAGGCTTCCAAGCAGCTCTCAAGGAAACTCAGTTTTCACACTCTATGCTTAGTGCCCTTTGAGTGCATTATCTAGGAATGAACCTGGAAGAGCATCCCACACAAACGAATGCTCCACATGCGGGTTTCACATGCCACCAACTCCACATTCACAGGCAACTTCAGCGCCACAGCCGTTTTCAGATAGCCCTCAATGCAAAGGCTCTAGACGCAAATATTGGTGTGAGAGCTAATTCAATCAAGGAAACACTGCATGTTGGTGAAGGGCATATTGAAGAAGGATCAGCCGAGTTTTTTTTTGTGGGAGAACAACTCCATTTGGCTCACTAACTTCACACACCATCAGGCTTCCAAGCAGCTCTCAAGGAAACTCAGTTTTCACACTCTATGCTTAGTGACCTTTGAGTGCATTATCTAGGAATGAACCTGGTAGAGCATCCCACACAAACGAATGCTCCACATGCGGGTTTCACATGCCACTAACTCCACATTCACAGGCAACTTCAGCGCCACAGCCGTTTTCAGATAGCCCTCAATGCAAAGGCTCTAGACGCAAATATTGGTGTGAGAGCTTATTCAATCAAGGAAACACTGCATGTTGGTGAAGGGCATACTGAAGAAGGATCAGCCGAGTGGTTCTTGTGGGAGAACAACTCCATTTGGCTCACTAACT
This sequence comes from Ochotona princeps, assembly GCF_030435755.1. Taxonomy (NCBI): domain Eukaryota; kingdom Metazoa; phylum Chordata; class Mammalia; order Lagomorpha; family Ochotonidae; genus Ochotona; species Ochotona princeps. The sequence goes on along the minus strand of NW_026700523.1, from coordinate 7,483 downwards.
TCACACACCATCAGGCTTCCAAGCAGCTCTCAAGGAAACTCAGTTTTCACACTCTATGCTTAGTGCCCTTTGAGTTCCTAGGACTGAAGTGAAACTTGGTGAGCATCCCACACAAACGAATGCTCCACATGCGGGTTTCACATGCCACTAACTCCACATTCACAGGCAACTTCAGCGCCACAGCCGTTTTCAGATAGCCCTCAATGCAAAGGCTCTAGACGCAAATATTGGTGTGAGAGCTAATTCAATCAAGGAAACATTGCATGTTGGTGAAGGGCAAATTGAAGAAGGATCAGCCGAGTGGTTCTTGTGGGCGAACAACTCCATTTGGCTCACTAACTTCACACACCATCAGGCTTCCAAGCAGCTCTCAAGGAAACTCAGTTTTCACACTCTATGCTTAGTGCCCTTTGAGTGCCAAGGACTGAAATGAAACTTGGTGAGAATCCCACACAAACGAATGCTCCACATGCGGGTTTCACATGCCACCAACTCCACATTCACAGGCAACTTCAGCGCCACAGCCCTTTTCAGATAGCCCTCAATGCAAAGGCTCTAGACGCAAATATTGGTGTGAGAGCTAATTCAATCAAGGAAACAGTGCATGTTGGTGAAGGGCATATTGAAGAAGGATCAGCCGAGTGGTTCTTGTGGCAGAACAACTCCATTTGGCTCACTTAGTTCACACACCATCAGGCTTCCAAGTAGCTCTCAAGGAAACTCAGTTTTCACACTCTATGCTTAGTGCCCTTTGAGTGCCTAGGACTGAAATTAAGCTTGGTAGAGCATCCCACACAAACGAATGCTCCACATGCGGGTTTCACATGCCACCAACTCCACATTCACAGGCAACTTCAGCGCCACAGCCCTTTTCAGATAGCCCTCAATGCAAAGGCTCTAGACGCAAATATTGGTGTGAGAGCTAATTCAATCAAGGAAACAGTGCATGTTGGTGAAGGGCATATTGAAGAAGGATCAGCCGAGTGGTTCTTGTGGGAGAACAACTCCATTTGGCTCACTAACTTCACACACCATCAGGCTTCCAAGCAGCTCTCAAGGAAACTCAGTTTTCACACTCTATGCTTAGTGCCCTTTGAGTGCCAAGGACTGAAATGAAACTTGGTGAGAATCCCACACAAACGAATGCTCCACATGCGGGTTTCACATGCCACCAACTCCACATTCACAGGCAACTTCAGCGCCACAGCCGTTTTCAGATAGCCCTCAATGAAAAGGCTCTAGACGCAAATATTGGTGTGAGAGCTAATTCAATCAAGGAAACACTGCATGTTGGTGAAGGGCATATTGAAGAAGGATCAGCCGAGTGGTTCTTATGGGAGAACAACTCCATTTGGCTCACTAATTTCACACACCATCAGGCTTCCAAGCAGCTCTCAAGGAAACTCAGTTTTCACACTCTATGCTTAGTGCCCTTTGAGTGCATTATCTAGGAATGAACCTGGAAGAGCATCCCACACAAACGAATGCTCCACATGCGGGTTTCACATGCCACCAACTCCACATTCACAGGCAACTTCAGCGCCACAGCCGTTTTCAGATAGCCCTCAATGCAAAGGCTCTAGACGCAAATATTGGTGTGAGAGCTAATTCAATCAAGGAAACACTGCATGTTGGTGAAGGGCATATTGAAGAAGGATCAGCCGAGTTTTTTTTTTGCGGGAGAACAACTCCATTTGGCTCACTAACTTCACACACCATCAGGCTTCCAAGCAGCTCTCAAGGAAACTCAGTTTTCACACTCTATGCTTAGTGACCTTTGAGTGCATTATCTAGGAATGAACCTGGTAGAGCATCCCACACAAACGAATGCTCCACATGCGGGTTTCACATGCCACTAACTCCACATTCACAGGCAACTTCAGCGCCACAGCCGTTTTAAGATAGCCCTCAATGCAAAGGCTCTAGACGCAAATATTGGTGTGAGAGCTTATTCAATCAAGGAAACACTGCATGTTTGTGAAGGGCATATTGAAGAAGGATCAGCCGAGTGGTTCTTGTGGGAGAACAACTCCATTTGGCTCACTAACTTCACACACCATCAGGCTTCCAAGCAGCTCTCAAGGAAACTCAGTTTTCACACTCTATGCTTAGTGCCCTTTGAGTGCCTTATCTAGGAATGAACCTGGTAGAGCATCCCACACAAACGAATGCTCCACATGCGGGTTTCACATGCCACCAACTCCACATTCACAGGCAACTTCAGCGCCACAGCCCTTTTCAGATAGCCCTCAATGCAAAGGCTCTAGACGCAAATATTGGTGTGAGAGCTAATTCAATCAAGGAAACAGTGCATGTTGGTGAAGGGCATATTGAAGAAGGATCAGCCGAGTGGTTCTTGTGGGAGAACAACTCCATTTGGCTCACTAACTTCACACACCATCAGGCTTCCAAGCAGCTCTCAAGGAAACTCAGTTTTCACACTCTATGCTTAGTGCCCTTTGAGTGCCAAGGACTGAAATGAAACTTGGTGAGAATCCCACACAAACGAATGCTCCACATGCGGGTTTCACATGCCACCAACTCCACATTCACAGGCAACTTCAGCGCCACAGCCGTTTTCAGATAGCCCTCAATGAAAAGGCTCTAGACGCAAATATTGGTGTGAGAGCTAATTCAATCAAGGAAACACTGCATGTTGGTGAAGGGCATATTGAAGAAGGATCAGCCGAGTGGTTCTTATGGGAGAACAACTCCATTTGGCTCACTAATTTCACACACCATCAGGCTTCCAAGCAGCTCTCAAGGAAACTCAGTTTTCACACTCTATGCTTAGTGCCCTTTGAGTGCATTATCTAGGAATGAACCTGGAAGAGCATCCCCTAGAAACGAATGCTCCACATGCGGGTTTCACATGCCACCAACTCCACATTCACAGGCAACTTCAGCGCCACAGCCGTTTTCAGATAGCCCTCAATGCAAAGGCTCTAGACGCAAATATTGGTGTGAGAGCTAATTCAATCAAGGAAACAGTGCATGTTGGTGAAGGGCATATTGAAGAAGGATCAGCCGAGTTTTTTTTTTTGTGGGAGAACAACTCCATTTGGCTCACTAACTTCACACACCATCAGGCTTCCAAGCAGCTCTCAAGGAAACTCAGTTTTCACACTCTATGCTTAGTGCCCTTTGAGTGCATTATCTAGGAATGAACCTGGTAGAGCATCCCACACAAACGAATGCTCCACATGCGGGTTTCACATGCCACTAACTCCACATTCACAGGCAACTTCAGCGCCACAGCCGTTTTAAGATAGCCCTCAATGCAAAGGCTCTAGACGCAAATATTGGAGTGAGAGCTTATTCAATCAAGGAAACACTGCATGTTGGTGAAGGGCATATTGAAGAAGGATCAGCGGAGTGGTTCTTGTGGCAGAACAACTCCATTTGGCTCACTAACTTCACACACCATCAGGCTTCCAAGCAGCTCTCATGGAAACTCAGTTTTCACACTCTATGCTTAGTGCCCTTTGAGTGCCTTATCTAGGAATGAACCTGGTAGAGCATCCCACACAAACGAATGCTCCACATGCGGGTTTCACATGCCACCAACTCCACATTCTCAGGCAACTTCAGCGCCACAGCCATTTTCAGACAGCCCTCAATGCAAAGGCTCTAGACGCAAATATTGGTGTGAGAGCTAATTCAATCAAGGAAACAGTGCATGTTGGTGAAGGGCATATTGAAGAAGGATCAGCCGAGTGGTTCTTGTGGGAGAACAACTCCATTTGGCTCACTAACTTCACACACCATCAGGCTTCCAAGCAGCTCTCAAGGAAACTCAGTTTTCACACTCTATGCTTAGTGCCCTTTGAGTGCCAAGGACTGAAATGAAACTTGGTGAGAATCCCACACAAACGAATGCTCCACATGCGGGTTTCACATGCCACCAACTCCACATTCACAGGCAACTTCAGCGCCACAGCCGTTTTCAGATAGCCCTCAATGAAAAGGCTCTAGACGCAAATATTGGTGTGAGAGCTAATTCAATCAAGGAAACACTGCATGTTGGTGAAGGGCATATTGAAGAAGGATCAGCCGAGTGGTTCTTATGGGAGAACAACTCCATTTGGCTCACTAATTTCACACACCATCAGGCTTCCAAGCAGCTCTCAAGGAAACTCAGTTTTCACACTCTATGCTTAGTGCCCTTTGAGTGCATTATCTAGGAATGAACCTGGAAGAGCATCCCATAGAAACGAATGCTCCACATGCGGGTTTCACATGCCACCAACTCCACATTCACAGGCAACTTCAGCGCCACAGCCGTTTTCAGATAGCCCTCAATGCAAAGGCTCTAGACGCAAATATTGGTGTGAGAGCTAATTCAATCAAGGAAACAGTGCATGTTGGTGAAGGGCATATTGAAGAAGGATCAGCCGAGTTTTTTTTTTTGTGGGAGAACAACTCCATTTGGCTCACTAACTTCACACACACCATCAGGCTTCCAAGCAGCTCTCAAGGAAACTCAGTTTTCACACTCTATGCTTAGTGCCCTTTGAGTGCATTATCTAGGAATGAACCTGGTAGAGCATCCCACACAAACGAATGCTCCACATGCGGGTTTCACATGCCACTAACTCCACATTCACAGGCAACTTCAGCGCCACAGCCGTTTTAAGATAGCCCTCAATGCAAAGGCTCTAGACGCAAATATTGGAGTGAGAGCTTATTCAATCAAGGAAACACTGCATGTTGGTGAAGGGCATATTGAAGAAGGATCAGCGGAGTGGTTCTTGTGGCAGAACAACTCCATTTGGCTCACTAACTTCACACACCATCAGGCTTCCAAGCAGCTCTCATGGAAACTCAGTTTTCACACTCTATGCTTAGTGCCCTTTGAGTGCCTTATCTAGGAATGAACCTGGTAGAGCATCCCACACAAACGAATGCTCCACATGCGGGTTTCACATGCCACCAACTCCACATTCTCAGGCAACTTCAGCGCCACAGCCATTTTCAGACAGCCCTCAATGCAAAGGCTCTAGACGCAAATATTGGTGTGAGAGCTAATTCAATCAAGGAAACACTGCATGTTGGTGAAGGGCATATTGAAGAAGGATCAGCCGAGTTTTTTTTTGTGGGAAAACAACTCCATTTGGCTCACTAACTTCACACACCATCAGGCTTCCAAGCAGCTGTCAAGGAAACTCAGTTTTCACACTCTATGCTTAGTGCCCTTTGAGTGACTAGGACTGAAATGAAACTTGGTGAGCATCCCACACAAACGAATGCTCCACATGGCGGGTTCTCACATGCCAACCAACTCCACATTCACAGGCAACTTCAGCGCCACAGCCGTTTTCAGATAGCCCTCAATGCAAAGGCTCTAGACGCAAATATTGGTGTGAGAGCTAACTCAATCAAGGAAACAGTGCATGTTGGTGAAGGGCATATTGAAGAAGGATCAGCCGAGTGGTTCTTGTGGAAGAGAACAACTCCCATTTGGCTCACTAAACTTCACTACACCATCAGGCTTCCAAGCAGCTGTCAAGGAAACTCAGTTTTCACACTCTATGCTTAGTGCCATTTGAGTGCCTAGGACTGAAATGAAACTTGGTGAGCATCCCACACAAACGAATGCTCCACATGCGGGTTTCACATGCCACCAACTCCACATTCACGAGGCAACTTCAGCGCCACAGAGCCGTTTTCAGATAGCCCTCAATGCAAAGGCTCTAGACGCAAATATTGGTGTGAGAGCTAATTTAATCAAGGAAACACTGCATGTTGGTGAAGGGCATATTGAAGAAGGATCAGCCGAGTGGTTCTTGTGGCAGAACAACTCCATTTGGCTCACTAACTTCACACACCATCAGGCTTCCAAGCAGCTCTGAAGCAAACTCAGTTTTCACACTCTATGCTTAGTGCCCTTTGAGTGCCTTATCTAGGAATGAACCTGCTAGAGCATTAACACGCAAACGAATGCTCCACATGCGGGTTTCACATGCCACCAACTCCACATTCACAGGCAACTTCAGCGCCACAGCCGTTTTCAGATAGCCCTCAATGCAAAGGCTCTAGACGCAAATATTGGTGTGAGAGCTAATTCAATCAAGGAAACACTGCATGTTGGTGAAGGGCATATTGAAGAAGGATCAGCCGAGTGGTTCTTGTGGGAGAACAACTCCATTTGGCTCTCTAACTTCACACACCATTCAGGCTTCCAAGCAGCTCTCAAGGAAACTCAGTTTTCACTACTCTATGCTTAGTGCCCTTTGAGTGCCTAGGACTGAAATGAAGCTTGGTGAGCATCCCACACAAACGAATGCTCCACATGCGGGTTTCACATGCCACCAACTCCACATTCACGAGGCAACTTCAGCGCCACAGCCGTTTTCAGATAGCCCCTCAATGCAAAGGCTCTAGACGCAAATATTGGTGTGAGAGCTAATTCAATCAAGGAAACAATGCATGTTGGTGAAGGGGCATATTGAAGAAGGATCAGCCGAGTGGTTCTTGTGGCAGAACAACTCCCATTTGGCTCACTAACTTCACACACCATCAGGCTTCCCAAGCAGCTCTCAAGGAAACTCAGTTTTCACACTCTATGCTTAGTGCCCTTTGAGTGCCTTATCTAGGAATGAACCTGCCTAGAGCATTACACACAAACGAATGCTCCACATGCGGGTTTCACATGCCACCCAACTCCACATTCACAGGCAACTTCAGCGCCACAGCCGTTTTCCAGATAGCCCTCAATGCAAAGGCTCTAGACGCAAATATTGGTGTGAGAGCTAATTCAATCAAGGAAACACTGCATGTTGGTGAAGGGCATATTGAAGAAGGATCAGCCGAGTGGTTCTTGTGGGAGAACAACTCCATTTGGCTCACTAACTTCACACACGCCATCAGGCTTCCAAGCAGCTGTCAATGAAACTCAGTTTTCACACTCTATGCTTAGTGCCCCTTTGAGTGCATTATCTAGGAATGAACCTGGTAGAGCATCCCACACAAACGAATGCTCCCACATGCGGGTTTCACATGCCACCAACTCCTCATTCACAGGCAACTTCAGCGCCACAGCCGTTTTCAGATAGCCCTCAATGCAAAGGCTCTAGACGCAAATATTGGTGTGAGAGCTAATTCAATCAAGGAAACATTGCATGTTGGTGAAGGGCATATTGAAGAAGGATCAGCCGAGTGGTTCTTGTGGGAGAACAACTCCATTTGGCTCACTAACTTCACACACCATCAGGCTTCCAAGCAGCTCTCAAGGAAACTCAGTTTTCACACCTCTATGCTTAGTGTCCTTGGATTGCCTTATCTAGGAATGAACCATGGTAGAGCATCCCACACACAAACGAATGCTCCACATGCGGGTTTCACATGCCACCAACTCCACATTCACAGGCAACTTCCAGCGCCACAGCCCTTTTTAGATAGCCCTCAATGCAAAGGCTCTAGACGCAAATATTGGTGTGAGAGCTTATTCAATCAAGGGAAACACGGCATGTTGGTGAAGGGC
>NW_026700522.1:0-26379 GCF_030435755.1 Ochotona princeps | reverse complement strand
TAATATTTGCGTCTAGAGCCTTTGCATTGAGGGCTATCTGAAAACGGCTGTGGCGCTGAAGTTGCCTGTGAATGTGGAGTTGGTGGCATGTGAAACCCGCATGTGGAGCATTCGTTTGTGTGGGATGCTCACCAAGTTTCATTTCAGACCTAGGCACTCAAAGGGCACTAAGCATAGAGTGTGAAAACTGAGTTTCCTTGAGAGCTGCTTGGAAGCCTGATGGTGTGTGAAGTTAGTGAGCCAAATGGAGTTGTTCTCCCACAAGAACCACTCGGCTGATTCTTCTTCAATATGCCCTTCACCAACATGCAGAGCTTCCTTGATTGAATTAGCTCTCACACCACTATTTGCGTCTAGAGCCTTTGCATTGAGGGCTATCTGAAAACGGCTGTGGCGCTGAAGTTGCCTGTGAATGTGGAGTTGGTGGCATGTGAAACCCGCATGTGGAGCATTCGTTTGTGTGGGATGCTCTACCAGGTTCATTCCTAGATAATGCACTCAAAGGGCACTAAGCATAGAGTGTGAAAACTGAGTTTCCTTGAGAGCTGCTTGGAAGCCTGATGGTGTGTGAAGTTAGTGAGCCCAATGGAGTTGTTCTCCCACTAGAACCACTCGGCTGATTCTTCTTCAATATGCCTTCACCAACATGCAGTGTTTCCTTGATTGAATTAGCTCTCACACCAATATTTGCGTCTAGAGCCTTTGCATTGAGGGCTATCTGAAAACGGCTGTGGCGCTGAAATTGCCTGTGAATGTGGAGTTGGTGGCATGTGAAACCCGCATGTGGAGAATTCGTTTGTGTGGGATGCTCTACCAGGTTCAATCCTAGATAATGCACTCAAAGGGCACTAAACATAGAGTGTGAAAACTGAGTTTCCTTGAGAGCTGCTTGGAAGCCTGATGGTGTGTGAAGTTAGTGAGCCAAATGGAGTTGTTCTCCACAAGAACCACTCGGCTGATTCTTCTTCAATATGCCCTTTCCAACATGCAGTGTTTCCTTGATTGAATTAGCTCTCACACCACTATTTGCGTCTAGAGCCTTTGCATTGAGGGCTATTTGAAAACGGCTGTGGCACTGAAGTTGCCTGTGAATGTGGAGTTGGTGGCATGTGAAACCTGCATGTGGAGCATTCGTTTGTGTGGGATGCTCACCAGCTTCATTTCAGTCCAATTCCCTCAAAGGGCACTAAGCATAGAGTGTGAAAACTGAGTTTCCTTGAGAGCTGCTTGGAAACCTGATGGTGTGTGAAGTTAGTGAGCCAAATGGAGTTGTTCTCAAACAAGAACCACTCGGCTGATTCTTCTTCAATATGCCCTTCACCAACATGCAGTGTTTCCTTGATTGAATTAGCTCTCACACCAATATTTGCATCTAGAGCCTTTGCATTGAGGGCTATCTGAAAACGGCTGTGGCGCTGAAGTTGCCTGTGAATGTGGAGTTGGTAGCATGTTTAACCCGAATGTGGAGCATTCTTTTGTGTGGGATGCTCTACCAGGTTCATTCCTAGATAATGCACTCAAAGGGCACTAAGCATAGAGTGTGAAAACTGAGTTTCCTTGAGAGCTGCTTGGAAGCCTGATGGTGTGTGAAGTTAGTGAGCCAAATGGAGTTGTTCTCAAACAAGAACCACTCTGCTGATTCTTCTTCAATATGCCCTTCACCAACATGCAGAGCTTCCTTGATTGAATTAGCTCTCACACCAATATTTGCGTCTAGAGCCTTTGCATTGAGGGCTATCTGAAAACGGCTGTGGCGCTGAAGTTGCCTGTGAATGTGGATTTGGGGGCATGTGAAACCCGCATGTGGAGCATTCGTTTGTGTGGGATGCTCTACCAGGTTCATTCCTAGATAATGCACTCAAAGGGCACTAAGCATAGAGTGTGAAAACTGAGTTTCCTTGAGAGCTGCTTGGAAGCCTGATGGTGTGTGAAGTTAGTGAGCCAAATGGAGTTGTTCTCCCACAAGAACCACTCGGCTGATTCTTCTTCAATATGCCCTTCACCAACATGCAGTGTTTCCTTGATTGAATTAGCTCTCACACCACTATTTGCGTCTAGAGCCTTTGCATTGAGGGCTATCTGAAAATGGCTGTGGCGCTGAAGTTGCCTGTGAATGTGGAGTTGGTGGCATGTGAAACCCGCATGTGGAGCATTCGTTTGTGTGGGATGCTCTACAAGGTTCATTCCTAGATAATGCACTCAAAGGGCACTAAGCATAGAGTGTGAAAACTGAGTTTGCTTGAGAGCTGCTTGGAAGCCTGATGGTGTGTGAGTTAGTGAGCCAAATGGAGTTGTTCTCCCACAAGAACCACTCGGCTGATTCTTCTTCAATATGCCCTTCACCAACATGCAGTGTTTGCTTGATTGAATTAGCTCTCACACCACTATTTTCGTCTAGAGCCTTTGCATTGAGGGCTATCTGAAAACGGCTGTGGCGCTGAAGTTGCCTGTGAATGTGGAGTTGGTGGCATGTGAAACCCGCATGTGGAGCATTCGTTTGTGTGGGATGCTCTACCAGGTTCATTCCTAGATAATGCACTCAAAGGGCACTAAGCATAGAGCGTGAAAACTGAGTTTGCTTGAGAGCTGCTTGGAAGCCTGATGGTGTGTGAAGTTAGTGAACCAAATGGAGTTGTTCTCCCACAAGAACCACTCGGCTGATTCTTCTTCAATATGCCCTTCACCAACATGCAGTGTTTCCTTGATTGAATTAGCTCTCACACCAATATTTGCATCTAGAGCCTTTGCATTGAGGGCTATCTGAAAACGGCTGTGACGCTGAAGTTGCCTGTGAATGTGGAGTTGGTGGCATGTGAAACCCGCATGTGGAACATTCGTTTGTGTGGGATGCTCTACCAGGTTCATTCCTAGATAATGCACTCAAAGGGCACTAAGCATAGAGTGTGAAAACTGAGTTTCCTTGAGAGCTGCTTGGAAGCCTGATGGTGTGTGAAGTTAGTGAGCCAAATGGAGTTGTTCTCCCACAAGAACCACTCGGCTGATTCTTCTTCAATATGCCCTTCACCAACATGCAGTGTTTCCTTGATTGAATTAGCTCTCACACCAATATTTGCGTCTAGAGCCTTTGCATTGAGGGCTATCTGAAAACGGCTGTGGCGCTGAAGTTGCCTGTGAATGTGGAGTTGGTGGCATGTGAAACCCGCATGTGGAGCATTCGTTTGTGTGGGATGCTCTACCAGGTTCATTCCTAGATAATGCACTCAAAGGGCACTAAGCATAGAGTGTGAAAACTGAGTTTCCTTGAGAGCTGCTTGGAAGCCTGATGGTGTGTGAAGTTAGTGAGCCAAATGGAGTTGTTCTCAAACAAGAACCACTCGGCTGATTCTTCTTCAATATGCCCTTCACCAACATGCAGAGCTTCCTTGATTGAATTAGCTCTCACACCACTATTTGCGTCTAGAGCCTTTGCATTGAGGGCTATCTGAAAACGGCTGTGGCGCTGAAGTTGCCTGTGAATGTGGAGTTGGTGGCATGTGAAACCCGCATGTGGAGCATTCGTTTGTGTGGGATGCTCTACCAGGTTCATTCCTAGATAATGCACTCAAAGGGCACTAAGCATAGAGTGTGAAAACTGAGTTTCCTTGAGAGCTGCTTGGAAGCCTGATGGTGTGTGAAGTTAGTGAGCCAAATGGAGTTGTTCTCCCACAAGAACCACTCGGCTGATTCTTCTTCAATATGCCCTTCACCAACATGCAGTGTTTCCTTGATTGAATTAGCTCTCACACCACTATTTGCGTCTAGAGCCTTTGCATTGAGGGCTATCTGAAAACGGCTGTGGCGCTGAAGTTGCCTGTGAATGTGGAGTTGGTGGCATGTGAAACCCGCATGTGGAGCATTCGTTTGTGTGGGATGCTCTACCAGGTTCATTCCTAGATAATGCACTCAAAGGGCACTAAGCATAGAGCGTGAAAACTGAGTTTGCTTGAGAGCTGCTTGGAAGCCTGATGGTGTGTGAAGTTAGTGAACCAAATGGAGTTGTTCTCCCACAAGAACCACTCGGCTGATTCTTCTTCAATATGCCCTTCACCAACATGCAGTGTTTCCTTGATTGAATTAGCTCTCACACCAATATTTGCATCTAGAGCCTTTGCATTGAGGGCTATCTGAAAACGGCTGTGACGCTGAAGTTGCCTGTGAATGTGGAGTTGGTGGCATGTGAAACCCGCATGTGGAACATTCGTTTGTGTGGGATGCTCTACCAGGTTCATTCCTAGATAATGCACTCAAAGGGCACTAAGCATAGAGTGTGAAAACTGAGTTTCCTTGAGAGCTGCTTGGAAGCCTGATGGTGTGTGAAGTTAGTGAGCCAAATGGAGTTGTTCTCCCACAAGAACCACTCGGCTGATTCTTCTTCAATATGCCCTTCACCAACATGCAGTGTTTCCTTGATTGAATTAGCTCTCACACCAATATTTGCGTCTAGAGCCTTTGCATTGAGGGCTATCTGAAAACGGCTGTGGCGCTGAAGTTGCCTGTGAATGTGGAGTTGGTGGCATGTGAAACCCGCATGTGGAGCATTCGTTTGTGTGGGATGCTCTACCAGGTTCATTCCTAGATAATGCACTCAAAGGGCACTAAGCATAGAGTGTGAAAACTGAGTTTCCTTGAGAGCTGCTTGGAAGCCTGATGGTGTGTGAAGTTAGTGAGCCAAATGGAGTTGTTCTCAAACAAGAACCACTCGGCTGATTCTTCTTCAATATGCCCTTCACCAACATGCAGAGCTTCCTTGATTGAATTAGCTCTCACACCAATATTTGCGTCTAGAGCCTTTGCATTGAGGGCTATCTGAAAACGGCTGTGGCGCTGAAGTTGCCTGTGAATGTGGAGTTGGTGGCATGTGAAACCCGCATGTGGAGCATTCGTTTGTGTGGGATGCTCTACCAGGTTCATTCCTAGATAATGCACTCAAAGGGCACTAAGCATAGAGTGTGAAAACTGAGTTTCCTTGAGAGCTGCTTGGAAGCCTGATGGTGTGTGAAGTTAGTGAGCCAAATGGAGTTGTTCTCCCACAAGAACCACTCGGCTGATTCTTCTTCAATATGCCCTTCACCAACATGCAGTGTTTCCTTGATTGAATTAGCTCTCACACCACTATTTGCGTCTAGAGCCTTTGCATTGAGGGCTATCTGAAAACGGCTGTGGCGCTGAAGTTGCCTGTGAATGTGGAGTTGGTGGCATGTGAAACCCGCATGTGGAGCATTCGTTTGTGTGGGATGCTCTACCAGGTTCATTCCTAGATAATGCACTCAAAGGGCACTAAGCATAGAGCGTGAAAACTGAGTTTGCTTGAGAGCTGCTTGGAAGCCTGATGGTGTGTGAAGTTAGTGAACCAAATGGAGTTGTTCTCCCACAAGAACCACTCGGCTGATTCTTCTTCAATATGCCCTTCACCAACATGCAGTGTTTCCTTGATTGAATTAGCTCTCACACCAATATTTGCATCTAGAGCCTTTGCATTGAGGGCTATCTGAAAACGGCTGTGACGCTGAAGTTGCCTGTGAATGTGGAGTTGGTGGCATGTGAAACCCGCATGTGGAACATTCGTTTGTGTGGGATGCTCTACCAGGTTCATTCCTAGATAATGCACTCAAAGGGCACTAAGCATAGAGTGTGAAAACTGAGTTTCCTTGAGAGCTGCTTGGAAGCCTGATGGTGTGTGAAGTTAGTGAGCCAAATGGAGTTGTTCTCCCACAAGAACCACTCGGCTGATTCTTCTTCAATATGCCCTTCACCAACATGCAGTGTTTCCTTGATTGAATTAGCTCTCACACCAATATTTGCGTCTAGAGCCTTTGCATTGAGGGCTATCTGAAAACGGCTGTGGCGCTGAAGTTGCCTGTGAATGTGGAGTTGGTGGCATGTGAAACCCGCATGTGGAGCATTCGTTTGTGTGGGATGCTCTACCAGGTTCATTCCTAGATAATGCACTCAAAGGGCACTAAGCATAGAGTGTGAAAACTGAGTTTCCTTGAGAGCTGCTTGGAAGCCTGATGGTGTGTGAAGTTAGTGAGCCAAATGGAGTTGTTCTCAAACAAGAACCACTCGGCTGATTCTTCTTCAATATGCCCTTCACCAACATGCAGAGCTTCCTTGATTGAATTAGCTCTCACACCACTATTTGCGTCTAGAGCCTTTGCATTGAGGGCTATCTGAAAACGGCTGTGGCGCTGAAGTTGCCTGTGAATGTGGAGTTGGTGGCATGTGAAACCCGCATGTGGAGCATTCGTTTGTGTGGGATGCTCTACCAGGTTCATTCCTAGATAATGCACTCAAAGGGCACTAAGCATAGAGTGTGAAAACTGAGTTTCCTTGAGAGCTGCTTGGAAGCCTGATGGTGTGTGAAGTTAGTGAGCCAAATGGAGTTGTTCTCCCACAAGAACCACTCGGCTGATTCTTCTTCAATATGCCCTTCACCAACATGCAGTGTTTGCTTGATTGAATTAGCTCTCACACCACTATTTTCGTCTAGAGCCTTTGCATTGAGGGCTATCTGAAAACGGCTGTGGCGCTGAAGTTGCCTGTGAATGTGGAGTTGGTGGCATGTGAAACCCGCATGTGGAGCATTCGTTTGTGTGGGATGCTCTACCAGGTTCATTCCTAGATAATGCACTCAAAGGGCACTAAGCATAGAGCGTGAAAACTGAGTTTGCTTGAGAGCTGCTTGGAAGCCTGATGGTGTGTGAAGTTAGTGAACCAAATGGAGTTGTTCTCCCACAAGAACCACTCGGCTGATTCTTCTTCAATATGCCCTTCACCAACATGCAGTGTTTCCTTGATTGAATTAGCTCTCACACCAATATTTGCATCTAGAGCCTTTGCATTGAGGGCTATCTGAAAACGGCTGTGACGCTGAAGTTGCCTGTGAATGTGGAGTTGGTGGCATGTGAAACCCGCATGTGGAACATTCGTTTGTGTGGGATGCTCTACCAGGTTCATTCCTAGATAATGCACTCAAAGGGCACTAAGCATAGAGTGTGAAAACTGAGTTTCCTTGAGAGCTGCTTGGAAGCCTGATGGTGTGTGAAGTTAGTGAGCCAAATGGAGTTGTTCTCCCACAAGAACCACTCGGCTGATTCTTCTTCAATATGCCCTTCACCAACATGCAGTGTTTCCTTGATTGAATTAGCTCTCACACCAATATTTGCGTCTAGAGCCTTTGCATTGAGGGCTATCTGAAAACGGCTGTGGCGCTGAAGTTGCCTGTGAATGTGGAGTTGGTGGCATGTGAAACCCGCATGTGGAGCATTCGTTTGTGTGGGATGCTCTACCAGGTTCATTCCTAGATAATGCACTCAAAGGGCACTAAGCATAGAGTGTGAAAACTGAGTTTCCTTGAGAGCTGCTTGGAAGCCTGATGGTGTGTGAAGTTAGTGAGCCAAATGGAGTTGTTCTCAAACAAGAACCACTCGGCTGATTCTTCTTCAATATGCCCTTCACCAACATGCAGAGCTTCCTTGATTGAATTAGCTCTCACACCACTATTTGCGTCTAGAGCCTTTGCATTGAGGGCTATCTGAAAACGGCTGTGGCGCTGAAGTTGCCTGTGAATGTGGAGTTGGTGGCATGTGAAACCCGCATGTGGAGCATTCGTTTGTGTGGGATGCTCTACCAGGTTCATTCCTAGATAATGCACTCAAAGGGCACTAAGCATAGAGTGTGAAAACTGAGTTTCCTTGAGAGCTGCTTGGAAGCCTGATGGTGTGTGAAGTTAGTGAGCCAAATGGAGTTGTTCTCCCACAAGAACCACTCGGCTGATTCTTCTTCAATATGCCCTTCACCAACATGCAGTGTTTCCTTGATTGAATTACCTCTCACACCAATATTTGCATCTAGAGCCTTTGCATTGAGGGCTATCTGAAAACGGCTGTGGCGCTGAAGTTGCCTGTGAATGTGGAGTTGGTAGCATGTGAAACCCGAATGTGGAGCATTCGTTTGTGTGAGATGCTCTACCAGGTTCATTCCTAGATAATGCACTCAAAGGGCACTAAGCATAGAGTGTGAAAACTGAGTTTCCTTGAGAGCTGCTTGGAAGCCTGATGGTGTGTGAAGTTAGTGAGCCAATTGGAGTTGTTCTCCCACAAGAACCACTCAGCTGATTCTTCTTCAATATGCCCTTCACCAACATGCAGTGTTTCCTTGATTGAATTAGCTCTCACACCACTATTTTCGTCTAGAGCCTTTGCATTGAGGGCTATCTGAAAACGGCTGTGGCGCTGAAGTTGCCTGTGAATGTGGAGTTGGTGGCATGTGAAACCCGCATGTGGAGCATTCGTTTGTGTGGGATGCTCTACCAGGTTCATTCCTAGATAATGCACTCAAAGGGCACTAAGCATAGAGTGTGAAAACTGAGTTTCCTTGAGAGCTGCTTGGAAGCCTGATGGTGTGTGAAGTTAGTGAGCCAAATGGAGTTGTTCTCCCACAAGAACCACTCGGCTGATTCTTCTTCAATATGCCCTTCACCAACATGCAGTGTTTGCTTGATTGAATTAGCTCTCACACCACTATTTGTGTCTAGAGCCTTTGCATTGAGGGCTATCTGAAAACGGCTGTGGCGCTGAAGTTGCCTGTGAATGTGGAGTTGGTGGCATGTGAAACCCGAATGTAGAGCATTCGTTTGTGTGGGATGCTCACCAGCTTCATTTCAGTCCTAGGCACTCAAAGGGCACTAAGCATAGAGTGTGAAAACTGAGTTTCCTTGAGAGCTGCTTGGAAACCTGATGGTGTGTGAAGTTAGTGAGCCAAATGGAGTTGTTCTCAAACAAGAACCACTTGGCTGATTCTTCTTCAATATGCCCTTCACCAACATGCAGTGTTTCCTTGATTGAATTAGCTCTCACACCAATATTTGCATCTAGAGCCTTTGCATTGAGGGCTATCTGAAAACGGCTGTGGCGCTGAAGTTGCCTGTGAATGTGGAGTTGGTAGCATGTTTAACCCGAATGTGGAGCATTCTTTTGTGTGGGATGCTCTACCAGGTTCATTCCTAGATAATGCACTCAAAGGGCACTAAGCATAGAGTGTGAAAACTGAGTTTCCTTGAGAGCTGCTTGGAAGCCTGATGGTGTGTGAAGTTAGTGAGCCAAATGGATTTGTTCTCAAACAAGAACCACTCTGCTGATTCTTCTTCAATATGCCCTTCACCAACATGCAGTTTTTCCTTGATTGAATTAGCTCTCACACCAATATTTGCGTCTAGAGCCTTTGCATTGAGGGCTATCTGAAAACGGCTGTGGCGCTGAAGTTGCCTGTGAATGTGGATTTGGGGGCATGTGAAACCCGCATGTGGAGCATTCGTTTGTGTGGGATGCTCTACCAGGTTCATTCCTAGATAATGCACTCAAAGGGCACTAAGCATAGAGTGTGAAAACTGAGTTTCCTTGAGAGCTGCTTGGAAGCCTGATGGTGTGTGAAGTTAGTGAGCCAAATGGAGTTGTTCTCCCACAAGAACCACTCGGCTGATTCTTCTTCAATATGCTCTTCACCAACATGCAGTGTTTCCTTGATTGAATTAGCTCTCACACCAATATTTGCGTCTAGAGCCTTTGCATTGAGGGCTATCTGAAAATGGCTGTGGCGCTGAAGTTGCCTGTGAATGTGGAGTTGGTGGCATGTGAAACCCGCATGTGGAGCATTCGTTTGTGTGGGATGCTCTACAAGGTTCATTCCTAGATAATGCACTCAAAGGGCACTAAGCATAGAGTGTGAAAACTGAGTTTCCTTGAGAGCTGCTTGGAAGCCTGATGGTGTGTGAAGTTAGTGAGCCAAATGGAGTTGTTCTCCCACAAGAACCACTCGGCTGATTCTTCTTCAATATGCCCTTCACCAACATGCAGTGTTTGCTTGATTGAATTAGCTCTCACACCACTATTTTCGTCTAGAGCCTTTGCATTGAGGGCTATCTGAAAACGGCTGTGGCGCTGAAGTTGCCTGTGAATGTGGAGTTGGTGGCATGTGAAACCCGCATGTGGAGCATTCGTTTGTGTGGGATGCTCTACCAGGTTCATTCCTAGATAATGCACTCAAAGGGCACTAAGCATAGAGCGTGAAAACTGAGTTTGCTTGAGAGCTGCTTGGAAGCCTGATGGTGTGTGAAGTTAGTGAACCAAATGGAGTTGTTCTCCCACAAGAACCACTCGGCTGATTCTTCTTCAATATGCCCTTCACCAACATGCAGTGTTTCCTTGATTGAATTAGCTCTCACACCAATATTTGCATCTAGAGCCTTTGCATTGAGGGCTATCTGAAAACGGCTGTGACGCTGAAGTTGCCTGTGAATGTGGAGTTGGTGGCATGTGAAACCCGCATGTGGAGCATTCGTTTGTGTGGGATGCTCTACCAGGTTCATTCCTAGATAATGCACTCAAAGGGCACTAAGCATAGAGTGTGAAAACTGAGTTTCCTTGAGAGCTGCTTGGAAGCCTGATGGTGTGTGAAGTTAGTGAGCCAAATGGAGTTGTTCTCAAAGAAGAACCACTCGGCTGATTCTTCTTCAATATGCCCTTCACCAACATGCAGTGTTTCCTTGATTGAATTAGCTCTCACACCAATATTTGCGTCTAGAGCCTTTGCATTGAGGGCTATCTGAAAACGGCTGTGGCGCTGAAGTTGCCTGTGAATGTGGAGTTGGTGGCATGTGAAACCCGCATGTGGAGCATTCGTTTGTGTGGGATGCTCTACCAGGTTCATTCCTAGATAATGCACTCAAAGGGCACTAAGCATAGAGTGTGAAAACTGAGTTTCCTTGAGAGCTGCTTGGAAGCCTGATGGTGTGAAGTTAGTGAGCCAAATGGAGTTGTTCTCAAACAAGAACCACTCGGCTGATTCTTCTTCAATATGCCCTTCACCAACATGCAGTGTTTCCTTGATTGAATTACCTCTCACACCAATATTTGCATCTAGAGCCTTTGCATTGAGGGCTATCTGAAAACGGCTGTGGCGCTGAAGTTGCCTGTGAATGTGGAGTTGGTAGCATGTGAAACCCGAATGTGGAGCATTCGTTTGTGTGGGATGCTCTACCAGGTTCATTCCTAGATAATGCACTCAAAGGGCACTAAGCATAGAGTGTGAAAACTGAGTTTCCTTGAGAGCTGCTTGGAAGCCTGATGGTGTGTGAAGTTAGTGAGCCAAATGGAGTTGTTCTCAAAGAAGAACCGCTCGGCTGATTCTTCTTCAATATGCCCTTCACCAACATGCAGAGCTTCCTTGATTGAATTAGCTCTCACACCAATATTTGCGTCTAGAGCCTTTGCATTGAGGGCTATCTGAAAACGGCTGTGGCGCTGAAGTTGCCTGTGAATGTGGAGTTGGTGGCATGTGAAACCCGCATGTGGAGCATTCGTTTGTGTGGGATGCTCTACCAGGTTCATTCCTAGATAATGCACTCAAAGGGCACTAAGCATAGAGTGTGAAAACTGAGTTTCCTTGAGAGCTGCTTGGAAGCCTGATGGTGTGTGAAGTTAGTGAGCCAAATGGAGTTGTTCTCCCACAAGAACCACTCGGCTGATTCTTCTTCAATATGCCCTTCACCAACATGCAGTGTTTCCTTGATTGAATTAGCTCTCACACCACTATTTGCGTCTAGAGCCTTTGCATTGAGGGCTATCTGAAAATGGCTGTGGCGCTGAAGTTGCCTGTGAATGTGGAGTTGGTGGCATGTGAAACCCGCATGTGGAGCATTCGTTTGTGTGGGATGCTCTACCAGGTTCATTCCTAGATAATGCACTCAAAGGGCACTAAGCATAGAGTGTGAAAACTGAGTTTCCTTGAGAGCTGCTTGGAAGCCTGATGGTGTGTGAAGTTAGTGAGCCAAATGGAGTTGTTCTCCCACTAGAACCACTCGGCTGATTCTTCTTCAATATGCCCTTCACCAACATGCAGTGCTTCCTTGATTGAATTAGCTCTCACACCAATATTTGCGTCTAGAGCCTTTGTGTTGAGGGCTATCTGAAAACGGCTCTGGCGCTGAAGTTGCCTGTGAATGTGGAGTTGGTGGCATGTGAAACCCGCATGTGGAGCATTCTTTTGTGTGGGATGCTCTACCAGGTTCATTCCTAGATAATGCACTCAAAGGGCACTAAGCATAGAGTGTGAAAACTGAGTTTCCTTGAGAGCTGCTTGGAAGCCTGATGGTGTGTGAAGTTAGTGAGCCAAATGGAGTTGTTCTCCCACAAGAACCACTCGGCTGATTCTTCTTCAATATGCCCTTCACCAACATGCAGTGTTTCCTTGATTGAATTAGCTCTCACACCACTATCTGCGTCTAGAGCCTTTGCATTGAGGGCTATCTGAAAACGGCTGTGGCGCTGAAGTTGCCTGTGAATGTGGAGTTGGTGGCATGTGAAACCCGCATGTGGAGCATTCGTTTGTGTGGGATGCTCTACCAGGTTCATTCCTAGATAATGCACTCAAAGGGCACTAAGCATAGAGTGTGAAAACTGAGTTTCCTTGAGAGCTGCTTGGAAGCCTGATGGTGTGTGAAGTTAGTGAGCCAAATGGAGTTGTTCTCAAACAAGAACCACTCGGCTGATTCTTCTTCAATATGCCCTTCACCAACATGCAGTGTTTCCTTGATTGAATTAGCTCTCACACCAATATTTGCATCTAGAGCCTTTGCATTGAGGGCTATCTGAAAACGGCTGTGGCGCTGAAGTTGCCTGTGAATGTGGAGTTGGTAGCATGTGAAACCCGCATGTGGAGCATTCTTTTGTGTGGGATGCTCTACCAGGTTCATTCCTAGATAATGCACTCAAAGGGCACTAAGCATAGAGTGTGAAAACTGAGTTTCCTTGAGAGCTGCTTGGAAGCCTGATGGTGTGTGAAGTTAGTGAGCCAAATGGAGTTGTTCTCAAACAAGAACCACTCGGCTGATTCTTCTTCAATATGCCCTTCACCAACATGCAGAGCTTCCTTGATTGAATTAGCTCTCACACCAATATTTGCGTCTAGAGCCTTTGCATTGAGGGCTATCTGAAAATGGCTGTGGCGCTGAAGTTGCCTGTGAATGTGGAGTTGGTGGCATGTGAAACCCGCATGTGGAGAATTCGTTTGTGTGGGATGCTCTACCAGGTTCAATCCTAGATAATGCACTCAAAGGGCACTAAACATAGAGTGTGAAAACTGAGTTTCCTTGAGAGCTGCTTGGAAGCCTGATGGTGTGTGAAGTTAGTGAGCCAAATGGAGTTGTTCTCCCACAAGAACCACTCGGCTGATTCTTCTTCAATATGCCCTTTGCAACATGCAGTGTTTCCTTGATTGAATTAGCTCTCACACCACTATTTGCGTCTAGAGCCTTTGCATTGAGGGCTATTTGAAAACGGCTGTGGCACTGAAGTTGCCTGTGAATGTGGAGTTGGTGGCATGTGAAACCCGCATGTGGAGCATTCGTTTGTGTGGGATGCTCACCAGCTTCATTTCAGTCCAATTCCCTCAAAGGGCACTAAGCATAGAGTGTGAAAACTGAGTTTCCTTGAGAGCTGCTTGGAAACCTGATGGTGTGTGAAGTTAGTGAGCCAAATGGAGTTGTTCTCAAACAAGAACCACTCGGCTGATTCTTCTTCAATATGCCCTTCACCAACATGCAGTGTTTCCTTGATTGAATTAGCTCTCACACCAATATTTGCATCTAGAGCCTTTGCATTGAGGGCTATCTGAAAACGGCTGTGGCGCTGAAGTTGCCTGTGAATGTGGAGTTGGTAGCATGTTTAACCCGAATGTGGAGCATTCTTTTGTGTGGGATGCTCTACCAGGTTCATTCCTAGATAATGCACTCAAAGGGCACTAAGCATAGAGTGTGAAAACTGAGTTTCCTTGAGAGCTGCTTGGAAGCCTGATGGTGTGTGAAGTTAGTGAGCCAAATGGAGTTGTTCTCAAACAAGAACCACTCTGCTGATTCTTCTTCAATATGCCCTTCACCAACATGCAGTGTTTGCTTGATTGAATTAGCTCTCACACCAATATTTGCGTCTAGAGCCTTTGCATTGAGGGCTATCTGAAAACGGCTGTGGCGCTGAAGTTGCCTGTGAATGTGGATTTGGGGGCATGTGAAACCCGCATGTGGAGCATTCGTTTGTGTGGGATGCTCTACCAGGTTCATTCCTAGATAATGCACTCAAAGGGCACTAAGCATAGAGTGTGAAAACTGAGTTTCCTTGAGAGCTGCTTGGAAGCCTGATGGTGTGTGAAGTTAGTGAGCCAAATGGAGTTGTTCTCCCACAAGAACCACTCGGCTGATTCTTCTTCAATATGCCCTTCACCAACATGCAGTGTTTCCTTGATTGAATTAGCTCTCACACCAATATTTGCGTCTAGAGCCTTTGCATTGAGGGCTATCTGAAAATGGCTGTGGCGCTGAAGTTGCCTGTGAATGTGGAGTTGGTGGCATGTGAAACCCGCATGTGGAGCATTCGTTTGTGTGGGATGCTCTACAAGGTTCATTCCTAGATAATGCACTCAAAGGGCACTAAGCATAGAGTGTGAAAACTGAGTTTCCTTGAGAGCTGCTTGGAAGCCTGATGGTGTGTGAAGTTAGTGAGCCAAATGGAGTTGTTCTCCCACAAGAACCACTCGGCTGATTCTTCTTCAATATGCCCTTCACCAACATGCAGTGTTTGCTTGATTGAATTAGCTCTCACACCACTATTTTCGTCTAGAGCCTTTGCATTGAGGGCTATCTGAAAACGGCTGTGGCGCTGAAGTTGCCTGTGAATGTGGAGTTGGTGGCATGTGAAACCCGCATGTGGAGCATTCGTTTGTGTGGGATGCTCTACCAGGTTCATTCCTAGATAATGCACTCAAAGGGCACTAAGCATAGAGCGTGAAAACTGAGTTTGCTTGAGAGCTGCTTGGAAGCCTGATGGTGTGTGAAGTTAGTGAACCAAATGGAGTTGTTCTCCCACAAGAACCACTCGGCTGATTCTTCTTCAATATGCCCTTCACCAACATGCAGTGTTTCCTTGATTGAATTAGCTCTCACACCAATATTTGCATCTAGAGCCTTTGCATTGAGGGCTATCTGAAAACGGCTGTGACGCTGAAGTTGCCTGTGAATGTGGAGTTGGTGGCATGTGAAACCCGCATGTGGAACATTCGTTTGTGTGGGATGCTCTACCAGGTTCATTCCTAGATAATGCACTCAAAGGGCACTAAGCATAGAGTGTGAAAACTGAGTTTCCTTGAGAGCTGCTTGGAAGCCTGATGGTGTGTGAAGTTAGTGAGCCAAATGGAGTTGTTCTCCCACAAGAACCACTCGGCTGATTCTTCTTCAATATGCCCTTCACCAACATGCAGTGTTTCCTTGATTGAATTAGCTCTCACACCAATATTTGCGTCTAGAGCCTTTGCATTGAGGGCTATCTGAAAACGGCTGTGGCGCTGAAGTTGCCTGTGAATGTGGAGTTGGTGGCATGTGAAACCCGCATGTGGAGCATTCGTTTGTGTGGGATGCTCTACCAGGTTCATTCCTAGATAATGCACTCAAAGGGCACTAAGCATAGAGTGTGAAAACTGAGTTTCCTTGAGAGCTGCTTGGAAGCCTGATGGTGTGTGAAGTTAGTGAGCCAAATGGAGTTGTTCTCAAACAAGAACCACTCGGCTGATTCTTCTTCAATATGCCCTTCACCAACATGCAGAGCTTCCTTGATTGAATTAGCTCTCACACCACTATTTGCGTCTAGAGCCTTTGCATTGAGGGCTATCTGAAAACGGCTGTGGCGCTGAAGTTGCCTGTGAATGTGGAGTTGGTGGCATGTGAAACCCGCATGTGGAGCATTCGTTTGTGTGGGATGCTCTACAAGGTTCATTCCTAGATAATGCACTCAAAGGGCACTAAGCATAGAGTGTGAAAACTGAGTTTCCTTGAGAGCTGCTTGGAAGCCTGATGGTGTGTGAAGTTAGTGAGCCAAATGGAGTTGTTCTCAAACAAGAACCACTCGGCTGATTCTTCTTCAATATGCCCTTCACCAACATGCAGTGTTTCCTTGATTGAATTACCTCTCACACCAATATTTGCATCTAGAGCCTTTGCATTGAGGGCTATCTGAAAACGGCTGTGGCGCTGAAGTTGCCTGTGAATGTGGAGTTGGTAGCATGTGAAACCCGAATGTGGAGCATTCGTTTGTGTGAGATGCTCTACCAGGTTCATTCCTAGATAATGCACTCAAAGGGCACTAAGCATAGAGTGTGAAAACTGAGTTTCCTTGAGAGCTGCTTGGAAGCCTGATGGTGTGTGAAGTTAGTGAGCCAATTGGAGTTGTTCTCCCACAAGAACCACTCGGCTGATTCTTCTTCAATATGCCCTTCACCAACATGCAGTGTTTCCTTGATTGAATTAGCTCTCACACCACTATCTGCGTCTAGAGCCTTTGCATTGAGGGCTATCTGAAAACGGCTGTGGCGCTGAAGTTGCCTGTGAATGTGGAGTTGGTGGCATGTGAAACCCGCATGTGGAGCATTCGTTTGTGTGGGATGCTCTACCAGGTTCATTCCTAGATAATGCACTCAAAGGGCACTAAGCATAGAGTGTGAAAACTGAGTTTCCTTGAGAGCTGCTTGGAAGCCTGATGGTGTGTGAAGTTAGTGAGCCAAATGGAGTTGTTCTCCCACAAGAACCACTCGGCTGATTCTTCTTCAATATGCCCTTCACCAACATGCAGTGTTTGCTTGATTGAATTAGCTCTCACACCACTATTTGTGTCTAGAGCCTTTGCATTGAGGGCTATCTGAAAACGGCTGTGGCGCTGAAGTTGCCTGTGAATGTGGAGTTGGTGGCATGTGAAACCCGAATGTAGAGCATTCGTTTGTGTGGGATGCTCACCAGCTTCATTTCAGTCCTAGGCACTCAAAGGGCACTAAGCATAGAGTGTGAAAACTGAGTTTCCTTGAGAGCTGCTTGGAAACCTGATGGTGTGTGAAGTTAGTGAGCCAAATGGAGTTGTTCTCAAACAAGAACCACTTGGCTGATTCTTCTTCAATATGCCCTTCACCAACATGCAGTGTTTCCTTGATTGAATTAGCTCTCACACCAATATTTGCATCTAGAGCCTTTGCATTGAGGGCTATCTGAAAACGGCTGTGGCGCTGAAGTTGCCTGTGAATGTGGAGTTGGTAGCATGTTTAACCCGAATGTGGAGCATTCTTTTGTGTGGGATGCTCTACCAGGTTCATTCCTAGATAATGCACTCAAAGGGCACTAAGCATAGAGTGTGAAAACTGAGTTTCCTTGAGAGCTGCTTGGAAGCCTGATGGTGTGTGAAGTTAGTGAGCCAAATGGATTTGTTCTCAAACAAGAACCACTCTGCTGATTCTTCTTCAATATGCCCTTCACCAACATGCAGTTTTTCCTTGATTGAATTAGCTCTCACACCAATATTTGCGTCTAGAGCCTTTGCATTGAGGGCTATCTGAAAACGGCTGTGGCGCTGAAGTTGCCTGTGAATGTGGATTTGGGGGCATGTGAAACCCGCATGTGGAGCATTCGTTTGTGTGGGATGCTCTACCAGGTTCATTCCTAGATAATGCACTCAAAGGGCACTAAGCATAGAGTGTGAAAACTGAGTTTCCTTGAGAGCTGCTTGGAAGCCTGATGGTGTGTGAAGTTAGTGAGCCAAATGGAGTTGTTCTCCCACAAGAACCACTCGGCTGATTCTTCTTCAATATGCCCTTCACCAACATGCAGTGTTTCCTTGATTGAATTAGCTCTCACACCAATATTTGCGTCTAGAGCCTTTGCATTGAGGGCTATCTGAAAATGGCTGTGGCGCTGAAGTTGCCTGTGAATGTGGAGTTGGTGGCATGTGAAACCCGCATGTGGAGCATTCGTTTGTGTGGGATGCTCTACAAGGTTCATTCCTAGATAATGCACTCAAAGGGCACTAAGCATAGAGTGTGAAAACTGAGTTTCCTTGAGAGCTGCTTGGAAGCCTGATGGTGTGTGAAGTTAGTGAGCCAAATGGAGTTGTTCTCCCACTAGAACCACTCGGCTGATTCTTCTTCAATATGCCCTTCACCAACATGCAGTGTTTGCTTGATTGAATTAGCTCTCACACCAATATTTGCGTCTAGAGCCTTTGCATTGAGGGCTATCTGAAAACGGCTGTGGCGCTGAAGTTGCCTGTGAATGTGGAGTTGGTGGCATGTGAAACCCGCATGTGGAGCATTCGTTTGTGTGGGATGCTCTACCAGGTTCATTCCTAGATAATGCACTCAAAGGGCACTAAGCATAGAGCGTGAAAACTGAGTTTGCTTGAGAGCTGCTTGGAAGCCTGATGGTGTGTGAAGTTAGTGAACCAAATGGAGTTGTTCTCCCACAAGAACCACTCGGCTGATTCTTCTTCAATATGCCCTTCACCAACATGCAGTGTTTCCTTGATTGAATTAGCTCTCACACCAATATTTGCACCTAGAGCCTTTGCATTGAGGGCTATCTGAAAACGGCTGTGACGCTGAAGTTGCCTGTGAATGTGGAGTTGGTGGCATGTGAAACCCGCATGTGGAGCATTCGTTTGTGTGGGATGCTCTACCAGGTTCATTCCTAGATAATGCACTCAAAGGGCACTAAGCATAGAGTGTGAAAACTGAGTTTCCTTGAGAGCTGCTTGGAAGCCTGATGGTGTGTGAAGTTAGTGAGCCAAATGGAGTTGTTCTCCCACAAGAACCACTCGGCTGATTCTTCTTCAATATGCCCTTCACCAACATGCAGTGTTTCCTTGATTGAATTAGCTCTCACACCAATATTTGCGTCTAGAGCCTTTGCATTGAGGGCTATCTGAAAACGGCTGTGGCGCTGAAGTTGCCTGTGAATGTGGAGTTGGTGGCATGTGAAACCCGCATGTGGAGCATTCGTTTGTGTGGGATGCTCTACCAGGTTCATTCCTAGATAATGCACTCAAAGGGCACTAAGCATAGAGTGTGAAAACTGAGTTTCCTTGAGAGCTGCTTGGAAGCCTGATGGTGTGTGAAGTTAGTGAGCCAAATGGAGTTGTTCTCCCACAAGAACCACTCGGCTGATTCTTCTTCAATATGCCCTTCACCAACATGCAGTGTTTCCTTGATTGAATTACCTCTCACACCAATATTTGCATCTAGAGCCTTTGCATTGAGGGCTATCTGAAAACGGCTGTGGCGCTGAAGTTGCCTGTGAATGTGGAGTTGGTAGCATGTGAAACCCGAATGTGGAGCATTCGTTTGTGTGGGATGCTCTACCAGGTTCATTCCTAGATAATGCACTCAAAGGGCACTAAGCATAGAGTGTGAAAACTGAGTTTCCTTGAGAGCTGCTTGGAAGCCTGATGGTGTGTGAAGTTAGTGAGCCAAATGGAGTTGTTCTCAAAGAAGAACCGCTCGGCTGATTCTTCTTCAATATGCCCTTCACCAACATGCAGAGCTTCCTTGATTGAATTAGCTCTCACACCAATATTTGCGTCTAGAGCCTTTGCATTGAGGGCTATCTGAAAACGGCTGTGGCGCTGAAGTTGCCTGTGAATGTGGAGTTGGTGGCATGTGAAACCCGCATGTGGAGCATTCGTTTGTGTGGGATGCTCTACCAGGTTCATTCCTAGATAATGCACTCAAAGGGCACTAAGCATAGAGTGTGAAAACTGAGTTTCCTTGAGAGCTGCTTGGAAGCCTGATGGTGTGTGAAGTTAGTGAGCCAAATGGAGTTGTTCTCCCACAAGAACCACTCGGCTGATTCTTCTTCAATATGCCCTTCACCAACATGCAGTGTTTCCTTGATTGAATTAGCTCTCACACCACTATTTGCGTCTAGAGCCTTTGCATTGAGGGCTATCTGAAAATGGCTGTGGCGCTGAAGTTGCCTGTGAATGTGGAGTTGGTGGCATGTGAAACCCGCATGTGGAGCATTCGTTTGTGTGGGATGCTCTACCAGGTTCATTCCTAGATAATGCACTCAAAGGGCACTAAGCATAGAGTGTGAAAACTGAGTTTCCTTGAGAGCTGCTTGGAAGCCTGATGGTGTGTGAAGTTAGTGAGCCAAATGGAGTTGTTCTCCCACTAGAACCACTCGGCTGATTCTTCTTCAATATGCCCTTCACCAACATGCAGTGCTTCTTTGATTGAATTAGCTCTCACACCAATATTTGCGTCTAGAGCCTTTGTGTTGAGGGCTATCTGAAAACGGCTCTGGCGCTGAAGTTGCCTGTGAATGTGGAGTTGGTGGCATGTGAAACCCGCATGTGGAGCATTCTTTTGTGTGGGATGCTCTACCAGGTTCATTCCTAGATAATGCACTCAAAGGGCACTAAGCATAGAGTGTGAAAACTGAGTTTCCTTGAGAGCTGCTTGGAAGCCTGATGGTGTGTGAAGTTAGTGAGCCAAATGGAGTTGTTCTCCCACAAGAACCACTCGGCTGATTCTTCTTCAATATGCCCTTCACCAACATGCAGTGTTTCCTTGATTGAATTAGCTCTCACACCACTATCTGCGTCTAGAGCCTTTGCATTGAGGGCTATCTGAAAACGGCTGTGGCGCTGAAGTTGCCTGTGAATGTGGAGTTGGTGGCATGTGAAACCCGCATGTGGAGCATTCGTTTGTGTGGGATGCTCTACCAGGTTCATTCCTAGATAATGCACTCAAAGGGCACTAAGCATAGAGTGTGAAAACTGAGTTTCCTTGAGAGCTGCTTGGAAGCCTGATGGTGTGTGAAGTTAGTGAGCCAAATGGAGTTGTTCTCAAACAAGAACCACTCGGCTGATTCTTCTTCAATATGCCCTTCACCAACATGCAGTGTTTCCTTGATTGAATTAGCTCTCACACCAATATTTGCATCTAGAGCCTTTGCATTGAGGGCTATCTGAAAACGGCTGTGGCGCTGAAGTTGCCTGTGAATGTGGAGTTGGTAGCATGTGAAACCCGCATGTGGAGCATTCTTTTGTGTGGGATGCTCTACCAGGTTCATTCCTAGATAATGCACTCAAAGGGCACTAAGCATAGAGTGTGAAAACTGAGTTACCTTGAGAGCTGCTTGGAAGCCTGATGGTGTGTGAAGTTAGTGAGCCAAATGGAGTTGTTCTCCCACTAGAACCACTCGGCTGATTCTTCTTCAATATGCCCTTCACCAACATGCAGAGCTTCCTTGATTGAATTAGCTCTCACACCAATATTTGCGTCTAGAGCCTTTGCATTGAGGGCTATCTGAAAACGGCTGTGGCGCTGAAGTTGCCTGTGAATGTGGATTTGGGGGCATGTGAAACCCGCATGTGGAGCATTCGTTTGTGTGGGATGCTCTACCAGGTTCATTCCTAGATAATGCACTCAAAGGGCACTAAGCATAGAGTGTGAAAACTGAGTTTCCTTGAGAGCTGCTTGGAAGCCTGATGGTGTGTGAAGTTAGTGAGCCAAATGGAGTTGTTCTCCCACAAGAACCACTCGGCTGATTCTTCTTCAATATGCCCTTCACCAACATGCAGTGTTTCCTTGATTGAATTAGCTCTCACACCACTATTTGCGTCTAGAGCCTTTGCATTGAGGGCTATCTGAAAACGGCTGTGGCGCTGAAGTTGCCTGTGAATGTGGAGTTGGTGGCATGTGAAACCCGCATGTGGAGCATTCGTTTGTGTGGGATGCTCTACCAGGTTCATTCCTAGATAATGCACTCAAAGGGCACTAAGCATAGAGTGTGAAAACTGAGTTTCCTTGAGAGCTGCTTGGAAGCCTGATGGTGTGTGAAGTTAGTGAGCCAAATGGAGTTGTTCTCCCACAAGAACCACTCGGCTGATTCTTCTTCAATATGCCCTTCACCAACATGCAGTGTTTGCTTGATTGAATTAGCTCTCACACCACTATTTTCGTCTAGAGCCTTTGCATTGAGGGCTATCTGAAAACGGCTGTGGCGCTAAAGTTGCCTGTGAATATGGAGTTGGTGGCATGTGAAACCCGCATGTGGAGCATTCGTTTGTGTGGGATGCTCTACCAGGTTCATTCCTAGATAATGCACTCAAAGGGCACTAAGCATAGAGCGTGAAAACTGAGTTTGCTTGAGAGCTGCTTGGAAGCCTGATGGTGTGTGAAGTTAGTGAACCAAATGGAGTTGTTCTCCCACAAGAACCACTCGGCTGATTCTTCTTCAATATGCCCTTCACCAACATGCAGTGTTTCCTTGATTGAATTAGCTCTCACACCACTATTTGCGTCTAGAGCCTTTGCATTGAGGGCTATCTGAAAACGGCTCTGGCGCTGAAGTTGCCTGTGAATTTGGAGTTGGTGGCATGTGAAACCCGCATGTGGAGCATTCGTTTGTGTGGGATGCTCTACCAGGTTCATTCCTAGATAATGCACTCAAAGGGCACTAAGCATAGAGTGTGAAAACTGAGTTTCCTTGAGAGCTGCTTGGAAGCCTGATGGTGTGTGAAGTTAGTGAGCCAAATGGAGTTGTTCTCCCACTAGAACCACTCGGTTGATTCTTCTTCAATATGCCCTTCACCAACATGCAGTACTTCCTTGATTGAATTAGCTCTCACACCAATATTTGCGTCTAGAGCCTTTGTGTTGAGGGCTATCTGAAAACGGCTCTGGCGCTGAAGTTGCCTGTGAATGTGGAGTTGGTGGCATGTGAAACCCGCATGTGGAGCATTCTTTTGTGTGGGATGCTCTACCAGGTTCATTCCTAGATAATGCACTCAAAGGGCACTAAGCATAGAGTGTGAAAACTGAGTTTCCTTGAGAGCTGCTTGGAAGCCTGATGGTGTGTGAAGTTAGTGAGCCAAATGGAGTTGTTCTCCCACAAGAACCACTCGGCTGATTCTTCTTCAATATGCCCTTCACCAACATGCAGTGTTTCCTTGATTGAATTAGCTCTCACACCACTATCTGCGTCTAGAGCCTTTGCATTGAGGGCTATCTGAAAACGGCTGTGGCGCTGAAGTTGCCTGTGAATTTGGAGTTGGTGGCATGTGAAACCCGCATGTGGAGCATTCGTTTGTGTGGGATGCTCTACCAGGTTCATTCCTAGATAATGCACTCAAAGGGCACTAAGCATAGAGTGTGAAAACTGAGTTTCCTTGAGAGCTGCTTGGAAGCCTGATGGTGTGTGAAGTTAGTGAGCCAAATGGAGTTGTTCTCCCACAAGAACCACTCGGCTGATTCTTCTTCAATATGCCCTTCACCAACATGCAGTGTTTCCTTGATTGAATTAGCTCTCACACCACTATTTGCGTCTAGATCCTTTGCATTGAGGGCTATCTGAAAACGGCTGTGGCGCTGAAGTTGCCTGTGAGTGTGGAGTTGGTGGCATGTGAAATCCGCATGTGGAGCATTCGTTTGTGTGGGATGCTCTACCAGGTTCATTCCTAGATAATGCACTCAAAGGGCACTAAGCATAGAGTGTGAAAACTGAGTTTCCTTGAGAGCTGCTTGGAAGCCTGATGGTGTGTGAAGTTAGTGAGCCAAATGGAGTTGTTCTCCCACAAGAACCACTCGGCTGATTCTTCTTCAATATGCCCTTCACCAACATGCAGTGTTTGCTTGATTGAATTAGCTCTCACACCACTATTTGTGTCTAGAGCCTTTGCATTGAGGGCTATCTGAAAACGGCTGTGGCGCTGAAGTTGCCTGTGAATGTGGAGTTGGTGGCATGTGAAACCCGAATGTAGAGCATTCGTTTGTGTGGGATGCTCACCAGCTTCATTTCAGTCCTAGGCACTCAAAGGGCACTAAGCATAGAGTGTGAAAACTGAGTTTCCTTGAGAGCTGCTTGGAAACCTGATGGTGTGTGAAGTTAGTGAGCCAAATGGAGTTGTTCTCAAACAAGAACCACTTGGCTGATTCTTCTTCAATATGCCCTTCACCAACATGCAGTGTTTCCTTGATTGAATTAGCTCTCACACCAATATTTGCATCTAGAGCCTTTGCATTGAGGGCTATCTGAAAACGGCTGTGGCGCTGAAGTTGCCTGTGAATCTGGAGTTGGTAGCATGTTTAACCCGAATGTGGAGCATTCTTTTGTGTGGGATGCTCTACCAGGTTCATTCCTAGATAATGCACTCAAAGGGCACTAAGCATAGAGTGTGAAAACTGAGTTTCCTTGAGAGCTGCTTGGAAGCCTGATGGTGTGTGAAGTTAGTGAGCCAAATGGATTTGTTCTCAAACAAGAACCACTCTGCTGATTCTTCTTCAATATGCCCTTCACCAACATGCAGTGTTTCCTTCATTGAATTAGCTCTCACACCAATATTTGCGTCTAGAGCCTTTGCATTGAGGGCTATCTGAAAACGGCTGTGGCGCTGAAGTTGCCTGTGAATGTGGATTTGGGGGCATGTGAAACCCGCATGTGGAGCATTCGTTTGTGTGGGATGCTCTACCAGGTTCATTCCTAGATAATGCACTCAAAGGGCACTAAGCATAGAGTGTGAAAACTGAGTTTCCTTGAGAGCTGCTTGGAAGCCTGATGGTGTGTGAAGTTAGTGAGCCAAATGGAGTTGTTCTCCCACAAGAACCATTCGGCTGATTCTTCTTCAATATGCCCTTCACCAACATGCAGTGTTTCCTTGATTGAATTAGCTCTCACACCAATATTTGCGTCTAGAGCCTTTGTGTTGAGGGCTATCTGAAAATGGCTGTGGCGCTGAAGTTGCCTGTGAATGTGGAGTTGGTGGCATGTGAAACCCGCATGTGGAGCATTCGTTTGTGTGGGATGCTCTACAAGGTTCATTCCTAGATAATGCACTCAAAGGGCACTAAGCATAGAGTGTGAAAACTGAGTTTCCTTGAGAGCTGCTTGGAAGCCTGATGGTGTGTGAAGTTAGTGAGCCAAATGGAGTTGTTCTCCCACTAGAACCACTCGGCTGATTCTTCTTCAATATGCCCTTCACCAACATGCAGTGTTTGCTTGATTGAATTAGCTCTCACACCAATATTTGCGTCTAGAGCCTTTGCATTGAGGGCTATCTGAAAACGGCTGTGGCGCTGAAGTTGCCTGTGAATGTGGAGTTGGTGGCATGTGAAACCCGCATGTGGAGCATTCGTTTGTGTGGGATGCTCTACCAGGTTCATTCCTAGATAATGCACTCAAAGGGCACTAAGCATAGAGCGTGAAAACTGAGTTTGCTTGAGAGCTGCTTGGAAGCCTGATGGTGTGTGAAGTTAGTGAACCAAATGGAGTTGTTCTCCCACAAGAACCACTCGGCTGATTCTTCTTCAATATGCCCTTCACCAACATGCAGTGTTTCCTTGATTGAATTAGCTCTCACACCAATATTTGCATCTAGAGCCTTTGCATTGAGGGCTATCTGAAAACGGCTGTGACGCTGAAGTTGCCTGTGAATGTGGAGTTGGTGGCATGTGAAACCCGCATGTGGAGCATTCGTTTGTGTGGGATGCTCTACCAGGTTCATTCCTAGATAATGCACTCAAAGGGCACTAAGCATAGAGTGTGAAAACTGAGTTTCCTTGAGAGCTGCTTGGAAGCCTGATGGTGTGTGAAGTTAGTGAGCCAAATGGAGTTGTTCTCCCACAAGAACCACTCGGCTGATTCTTCTTCAATATGCCCTTCACCAACATGCAGTGTTTCCTTGATTGAATTAGCTCTCACACCAATATTTGCGTCTAGAGCCTTTGCATTGAGGGCTATCTGAAAACGGCTGTGGCGCTGAAGTTGCCTGTGAATGTGGAGTTGGTGGCATGTGAAACCCGCATGTGGAGCATTCGTTTGTGTGGGATGCTCTACCAGGTTCATTCCTAGATAATGCACTCAAAGGGCACTAAGCATAGAGTGTGAAAACTGAGTTTCCTTGAGAGCTGCTTGGAAGCCTGATGGTGTGTGAAGTTAGTGAGCCAAATGGAGTTGTTCTCCCACAAGAACCACTCGGCTGATTCTTCTTCAATATGCCCTTCACCAACATGCAGTGTTTCCTTGATTGAATTACCTCTCACACCAATATTTGCATCTAGAGCCTTTGCATTGAGGGCTATCTGAAAACGGCTGTGGCGCTGAAGTTGCCTGTGAATGTGGAGTTGGTAGCATGTGAAACCCGAATGTGGAGCATTCGTTTGTGTGGGATGCTCTACCAGGTTCATTCCTAGATAATGCACTCAAAGGGCACTAAGCATAGAGTGTGAAAACTGAGTTTCCTTGAGAGCTGCTTGGAAGCCTGATGGTGTGTGAAGTTAGTGAGCCAAATGGAGTTGTTCTCAAAGAAGAACCGCTCGGCTGATTCTTCTTCAATATGCCCTTCACCAACATGCAGAGCTTCCTTGATTGAATTAGCTCTCACACCAATATTTGCGTCTAGAGCCTTTGCATTGAGGGCTATCTGAAAACGGCTGTGGCGCTGAAGTTGCCTGTGAATGTGGAGTTGGTGGCATGTGAAACCCGCATGTGGAGCATTCGTTTGTGTGGGATGCTCTACC
>NW_026700521.1:0-48003 GCF_030435755.1 Ochotona princeps | reverse complement strand
TACATGGGCAGGCCAGGCGATTACTATCACACAAAGTGAGCTTTTTCAGTCGGAATGTTCAAGCGTAAGTGGATATGTGAGACGTAGGTACACGCACGTCACTACCTCTTCAGCCGAGTGAAATGCATAGTGTAGCTGCGGGGCTACGTTTCATCTTTGTAGTCTAGAAACAAACAGGGCACTACAAATCACTGAGTAGCCAGGACGCATACGAACACGGACTACCCTGAACCAAGACGTGCATGACCCATGAGCACGCAGTTGGTAATACAATACCGCGTAATCAACTTTTCGCGAAACGTCGAGGCGTTGGCACTGCACGAAGTGCGACTACAAGACAACGTTTCGTCATAAAAACTGAGTGCGGAGAAGTAAGAGTTTCTGCTGGGAGGCATATAACAATACCGCCTCAACGACTATAGAAAATACTTACTCTTGTTCGGATAGAAATGAGTATCTGGCCGATATTGACTCGCGCCACTAGTCCAGTAGGCTTCCCAAATGCACCTCTCATACCCGTCTGCAGCCTATCCGCCCCTGTGCAAGCCCGCAGGGCACCAAAATTCACGACAGTTTTACAAATGTAGCTATAAGAGAGAGATCGAAGGGGTGGCAGCTACGCATAATGCACATGTGATGTGTCTGTACGGCAGCACATTCATTGAAAAGATAGAATTTACAGCTTTCTCGCAGCAACGTATGTAGCAAGAACAGGGGGTCTGTACCGCACCACGCCTTATAGAACACTCAACAGACCTACCCAGAAGAAATTATAAGGCCTTTCCACATTCATGTAGCAACACAAACAAACCCCAAGTCAACAATGTCGCGAAACGCCTCGGCAGGACCAGCGAGAAAGAGAAAATGAAACGCCATTGAGAATTTTTGGCCGAGGGCGAGTCACACGCCTTAGTCCCCACCATCAGTCGTCACGGAAGAGAGGAGTCAAAGAGTTTACAAATGAACAGGAGGCCACAGCAACGTGCAAGTGCGAGTATATCCGTCGGCTTCTGCATTACCGTGCTCAGGCGTACTCACGATGAAGCACTTCTTCGAAGTATTAGTTTTCCAAACATTTCAAATACAGCTGCATTCACCATAAAACTACCCACGGCAGAAGAACCAGCCGTACGAAATTCTTCTGTGTACTTGCTGAACGTTCTTCTGCCTCTGGCCAGTGCATACTGTCACAAAGAAGATAGGCGAATATGCCTACCACTCAGACTCCTCAAGCTATAGCAGCGTGCTGCCGTACGTAGAGTTTCCGACCATGCAAGAGCCACCGTAACATCACACAAAACGCGGCGCGTACACAGCAGCACAGTCATTATAATACCTTTACATGCAGACATATGCTGAATCAGAATACAGAATTGCTCACCGGATTGTATGTGTTATGAGAGGGGATACTGCCACATAAATTCCCAAGAACTTACTTTCCTTAGTTCGAAAAGTCGGCGTGTGCACTTTCACAGATACGCCGCCTGAGAATTTGAGACGGACCTTTTCCAGGCTTTACTATATGCTTCACCAGTTTTTCTCACCCGTTCGAAAACGGAGCTGATATGACTTCGATGAAAGTGCACATACTGGAAGCCACTCTGCTGAAAATTCACATACTGAAAATCACGTCCTTGGCAACAATATGCAAACACGGCAGGGTGTCGGCGAAGCGTTCTGCCTTGCACTGCTGTGTTACGTGAACGTCGCTGTGGGGCGGGCATAGTAAGCGTATTAGCACCTCCTGTCACCATTCCTACAAAATAACCGCGGGGGGTGGACGGCTGGTCGCAAGCTACGGCATTCAAACCCTTAATGAATACGCAGGGGATTCCCACCGGTCTTCTGGAGGGTATATGTGCGGCGCAACGCAGTCGATTTCGTATTTATGTGTGTAAGTATGTATATATGTATGCGGGATCTCTGTGTTGTCTGACAGGCCGAACTAATGTAGAATATTAGTTCACGGAGAGACGAGTATGGGAACACACACACTGCCCTTCACGGTCGCACACGCCGCAAGAGTCCTTTTTCAGATAGCGGCTGCGTCGAAGTTGTCAGCAGTCATCCCTCCTACGTTCACAGAAAAACTCATTAAGAAATACCTCACCTGCACACGAAAGCATTTTATTGATGCGCAGGACGTGAAACGGATGGACACGGATGCGAAGATGGAAGTTATCCTTGCCGCAGTGCTTGATCATATACTGAAGAGGTAAACACAAGGAGCGCATCAAAAGGCACCGGCATTGGAGAGGTTCGGACGAAAATCAGCTGCCCTTCTTCTTCTTCCCTTCTGCAGTCGGCTGTCACGGGGCAACGGCAATCAAGAACACCACTACCACCGCGACTGGTGTGCACACACACGCAGGCACGAACAGCTTGAGCACACACGAGCGAGTCCACCGGGCTCTCGTATATGGGGTCAAAAACGTGCGAAAAGTGTCCTTTTTGTCATATGTGAAATTTATGTGAGGCTCAAATGATGAAATGTACGTCTTGACTTTGTATGGAAGAATTATTACTACTTAGTAATCAATGATCATGATCAAGGCACAAATGTTGCTACAAACGCCCCAAACCCTGTTGAACTATACGAAGGAAGCGCCTGTAATCTGCGCATATGCTACAGAGTTGCAGTTTGCCCAACAGCAAATGACACATGCACCAGCCAAAGCGTAACTCTCAAGTCGCACGATCTTACAATCAGAGCAACATCTTTGCTGTTGTGGTTGCCGGCCACAAAAGGCAGCTGCCTCGGTGCCCGGCATGAACAGCATACACGATCTACGTTTAGAAATATACAAGTGTGTACGGATGTATATACATAACTACGGATGCTCTCCTGGGTAGAGCATGCATTTGCAACATCACTGTGCAGCAATATGTATTATTCCTCTGGACAAAATGTAATACGCTGCCAGACACATCATAGCACACGAACACACTGTACAACAATATGTATACAATGAAGGTGATGGACGCGTCCGGGGTCTGGGTAGGCAGATATTCGATTTTCCCTATGCACCAGTTCCCAGTGAAGGAAAATACAAGCCCAACGGACCCACCGGTTAGCGTCTTCACACGCCGCTCCTACCCATCATCCAGGGGGCAAACTCTCTGCCTGGTTTCACAGGATGTGGATGTATACTGCTGTGCGCACAACATTTGTCTAATTTTGAAGTCTCTGTTATCCTCTGAGTAGAAAAGGCTCCGCATCTACGCCACGGAAGCACCCGATCGTCGATCTTTCGATACTAGTGGTACACCCCGCGTAACAAGGCGAAAGCATTTCGAGATTCCAGAAAATTTCATGCAGTTCGGAACAACTCGAAACCTCCTTACACGCTGGCACGGCCCGCACAGCATACATGGAGAGAACTTCGGACGCAGGTTTGCTGCTGCAATTCTGTGCGGATCTCCTGTGCGTCTTCGGTGAACACTGGTCCATATGCACGCTGCCTATGAAGGTACAGAATGACTTCTCCCCGCTCTTGAGGTTCAAGAAGAAAGATCGTTGGCACGCGCAAAGCAACAGAGCCTAAACATCACCACCTTGCACCATGCTTTCCTCCGTGGCGCGACCGGTTTTGAGATCTTACCTTGTTGGCTGATACACGAGCGGCCTCCAGTGCCTCAGAGGATATTTGTTCGTACTCGTCTGAGACGAGATGCGCCACTCCCGGGAACTCCTCAACATCGGCACGCTTTCGTCCGGCATCGTAAATTCGAATTTTCGCATCGGGGACTCCTCTGCAGTAGCGTGACTTGGGGTACGGTTTATTCTTACAGTAGCGGTAGCATCGCGCTGGTCGACGCCCCATCCTTGCGAGGTCAGTAATAGCGATAAGGCTGAAGTAACGAAAGATAAAGAGTCCAAAAGAGATATACACATCAACCAATCTTCACAAGAGTTACCAGTGTGCTCCCACCCTTTCCCCGAAGCCCACACCACCGCTACTATCGTCTTCCCCCCTCTCTAGTCGGTCATTTCACGGCATCTACTAGCTAGAGCCCTGATTCACCATCGAATCATACAGCATAATCCACAGGTGTGCTTTAGGGAAATGACTGCGCGTGAGATTTTCTTCGGTGTGGCGCCATAATAGCAGCCTACCCCTCCCGCCCCCTTCGTAGGAACGACGACGTGAACGGAAGGCCTGGCTCACTTCATTTATCGAAACGCTTTTTTCCCTGTCGCCTACACTCAGTATTTCGCTAGGAGCTCCGGAGCTTTGTCTCCGCGTCCGTCGAGGAACATACACTTGGCTTTCTGTGAGAATCTGAACTTGTGTTTCGGGTCTACGAACTCTGCGTGCGAAGCGCTACGTACACCGCGCGCGTATCACTACACGTTAACACAGTATCGCGTGCTCACTCGGTCTCTGTTATCTCCTCTGTGACTGTTTCGCCTCTCACGGTTCGTAAAGATCCTGGTATATGCAATTCAAGCAGACGCAACAGATGCCTTTTTTCTCGTGCAGATTGGTTGCAGCCAGACAATACCTCTCCGTGCTCCCCAACCACATCCAGCGGGAGGTTGCACCCGACGCCTGCAGCCCCGCTACACCACGACGCCACGCAGTACTCGAAAGCCGGGTAGATCTCAATACCGCATGCAAACCTAGATACTGAAGATAGCGTTACCGCTAGCAGTACAGATACGTCTTACGCTACTACGTGTGCGGTCCTATGCTATGCATGTGATTCAGCTGGTCAACCCAGATGGATATTCCCCTACTCTTGAAGGCGCCAGTTTGTAGAGCTCTCCGGCTGCAGTGTGATTGTGGTTGTCTGAATCGCTTCGTATATACAGTTCCCAGTATCCGTTTTATTCCCCGCTAGACTGGCGGTAGTACTAAGCACTACTAGTAGTAGTAATACTAGTAGTACCACTAGTAGTAGTGTGCATCGAGGAGGCCTTGTGTAACGAAACGAATGGACGCCCTGCCAACTGTAACGCATGATACTGAACACTGCCCCTACGCCGGAAAAGCTCTCTCACCACAGCCACTGCTTCTGACATGAGTCTTTTATGCCTCATCTAGTGTCAAACATATAGCCACTTCTTCCGCGGGCACTGAGGTATATATGCACTGCGAAGAAGTGGGACATAAAACCTTCGCTTGTTGAAACGGGGGCTGATGTTTCGGCAGCTAATCCATACTCCTTCTCTTGCTGCAATGAGCTACACCTGTGGATGCTAGAAATGCTGAAGCGTCGCGTGTACAGCTGCTGCAGTCGCTGGCTTACCACTTAACTGCGACTCAAGCTCGCTCGCGAGTCTACGTGGAAAGAGGAAAAGAAATAGATACGAAGGCCGATCCGTTAGAAATCCTCTTCATCTGCACAAGCAGAAGTCCTTTCGCCGACCGAGACCGCACCTTTGTTAGAGAGGGGCACGCCAGCCGCACAGGTGGAAAACTTGCCCTCTTATTCACATGTGAAAGTCACTATTCAAAAGCCTTTTCCTCTCAGCGAAGTACAAGTATACAAGGATAAAGCATTACTGTATCTTGACAGCATCCAGCACCCCGTGAACTCTTCGTCCTGCAATGTCCATTCAACAGTGTTATGGTTGACAGTTTCAGGAGTTTTCTTCTGGCATTCTACTTGCCATATTCGTGGCCTGAGTCCTAAGAATGGTATGAAGTATTCGATTGTCCATGCGCGGACACGCAGCGCTGGCATTTTTATTATAAAATGCACTCAAACAGCAATTGTCAAACACCCAAATCATGTAAATGCCCAAAATCGCACCAGAAACCCCAGAAATCTTTTTTTTCTTGATATAGCCACCGCCAAAAGTATGGTATCACTAAGAGGAGATGTCATAAAACTTTCCGCCGCGCGGTTACAGCAAGCTATCCCGAGAAAATCACGGGCGGTCTGGTGGCGGCGGTGTACGTGTGGATATGTTTTACGTATACATACGGAGTGACAGGCTTTCGTATGCATAGGTTTCTCTTATAACACCTGCGAGCATACTACTTCACGACCATTGTACACGTGCAGCAACTCTGTGAATATACGTCTCTTTTTTTTAGCACTTGTTTTACGCGGCAGTCGTATAGTGCCGGGATGTACACACACACACATATATGACGTCCATGTACACTATTTCTATCCAAGCAGCGGCCACGATAAGAATAACGGGTTTTTTGTAATGAACGTCAATACTTATCTTGATGCTATGAAGCCTTTCTCTCCGAGTCCTATCTTATATGCCGAGACTCAGGCAACCTCCTGAACTCAGAGAATGTGTGTGTGCTTGAGTGATATGTATTTGTGTGTTCAGCATCCCATGCGAAGGGCTGCTATCTCCAGAAACAGTACTCTGCTTTTGTTCACCTCAGTGTCTCTGTCAGTTGATATTTTCATGCAGAGTGCTCTTATCTCTAAATTCACCGTCTCTGCTGTTTTTCTTTTCTCTGTGGTAGGATTTATAGCGGTAGCTGCGCTGTGGTGCAGTACCGCTAAAATAACTCCGTACCATAAGGCTTACACGTTGAAAGACACACATATTCTTCTGATTTGGGTACACACACGTGATTTCTGCTTTCTTTTGTCCTTTATAAGGAAGTGGGTG
Organism: Ochotona princeps; assembly: GCF_030435755.1. NCBI lineage: Eukaryota > Metazoa > Chordata > Mammalia > Lagomorpha > Ochotonidae > Ochotona > Ochotona princeps. The sequence goes on along the minus strand of NW_026700521.1, from coordinate 41,414 downwards.
AGTGGCGCAGGAGCACAGCAGCGTTAGCGACAGCTTAACTTGCAACCAATGAGAAATTTTTCGTAGTAATGTCTGATCATCATTTGAATCGATCATGAATACCATATTCTTCGCTTCACAGAAGAAGCTAAGTACCAACATTGTCTGCGGAGTGAGAGGTGCTGCTGTTACTCTACGACGATTATTCTCAGTCAGCGATGTTGACAAAGAGATTTTTTACAAGTCATGAATAGCCACGCCTGTGTGAGCTGATGTTGCTGCTGTCGCTGCCGGTGCTGCTTGCCAGAAAACTCGTATGTAATCCCAACTGTCTCCATATCGTTCAAAACGTCCTCAGTAGTTTCAGAAACAGTCATGTCTATAAAACCTGTGTGCTCATCCTTTTCATGAATCTAGGACCAACCGTAGTAGTTGTTCTTGTAGCAATAGCAGTCGTCGTTGTAGCAGTAGTAGTAGTGGTAGCAGTAGTAGCAGTAGTAGTGGTAGCAGTAGCAGCGACAGCAGCGAAAGAGAGACGAGGCACAAGACGCACTAGTACCCAAATCCCACTCATCGAGCAACGAGTGTACACTAACACGCGAAAAAAGTTAGTGAAAACTACTACTACTACTACAAGTGCTAACACTACTAGTACTACCACCACCCCGATAACGTTCCATAATTACTTTTTTTTCAATTAAAAGAGAACACTTATTTTGATCACCGTTGTATTCAGCCTGATAACGCCAGATTGTCTGTTTATCTGTTGTAGAGCTGTGTATGTGACAGTCCAGCACCTGCGAGTACTTGCAGCAACAGCAGTAGGGCGAGTGATGCGGTAGAGGGTTCCCTTGCTTGCTGATTATTGTTAAGTAAGAAAGGTCCCAGAGGGAATACAGAACTCCTGTTGTAGGCGACTACTTATATTTGAAGCGAAAATTGTCCTTCAATGTTGGACTCGAATCATTCATCAGCATGCTTGCAATCATACAGTTACTTCTCTCGTAATGGTTTCCATGCGGCACAGCTCCACAAGTGGCAACAACGCCACCTACTACGTCAGTGCTGGACGCTTGTACAAACTGCAGCAGCAGCAACTTCTTGACAGTATAAGAATGTGCAAAGACACAGTTGTAAGAAATCTCATTCACCCATCACACAACTCTCCATACATTTGTGTGTATCCGCAGAAAATGAATACTGCTGTATATATGCGAAGTCTCCCTCCAAAGACATGAGTATGAAATGCATATAAACATATATATATATACTAGCGTACATGATGTGTAGACATCTTCGTGTACAGCGTATATACATATATATGTATATGTATGTATATATGTGTTTTTAGATACTTTTCAGTATAAACATCACCCCCTCTGCTTTACAAAATCTCAGCAGCTGTGATAGAAGGTGCACGCACTGAGTGCGCGATTTCATCAAGTCTCCACATATATCAACACTGATGATACGAACATGGGGGTACGTACGTAAGACATGCCTTCTAGTGTGGTGGGAGGGTGTACATACACCGTATACCACGTTGACGTCTACAACTGCTCCTTCATGTCTACAACTGCTCCTTCATGTCTACTACTGCTCCTTCATGTGTACTACCGCCCCTTCATGTCTACAGGTGCTAAATCATATCTGTAAATGCTATCATATCTGTCAGTGCTGTTTTTGCTGTGAGGAATTAAGGGCACACGAGTGTCGAGGATCAGGATACTGACACGGCAAGGTTGTATCATGTGACTGTAACGGGTAGAATAAGCACTACGCCTGATACGTGAAGACAGCTCTCTCCTCCTGATGAAAATGAATCGGACCGTGTAACTGGAACTCTCGTGAAGTTAGTCGGCAGAATGGTAGGGAGAGGAAGATATCAGATAAGGGGTGCCACAGGAAATGTGGCGGCAGCAGCAGTAGCAGAAGAAGACGGGGTGTCTGTACAGCGCCCAAGGCAAAGAAGAGGCAGCACTGCGAGTACCGTCTGCTTGAGTGACAGTAGCAGTGGCAGCACGAGCAGTTACCATGTAGAGAGCGAGTCTGCTCACAAACATTCTCAAACAGAGAGTTCCACCCCTGAACGAAAAAGGAGCAACCACGTAAAATCAACACCCCGAAGCAAACGCAGTGGCAGTAGTGTGGGTAGTAGCAGTCCGTGTAGTGACGGTGGGGGTAGTAGTAATAGGAGAAGGAGGAGGAGGAGTAGTAGCAGTAGTAGCACTAAGAGTAATACCACGGGAGGTAGTAGTGGTAGTAGTAGCAGTAGGAGTAGTAGTGGCAGCGGTAGTAGTAGTAGTAGTAATAGCACTGTGGGTAACCGTAGTAACAGGAGGAGTAGTGGCATACTGGGTACTAGTAGTAGGTGGGCTAGCAGTTATAGTGAGAGTAGTGGCGGTAGTGGAAGCAGTATTACTCAAAGCTCAAGCGATAAGCGCAGAGCATCTCAGAGCAGCAGTGACGGTAATACTAGAAGAAGTAAACTCTTCAAAAATGCAGAACCAAGGAACTCTATCAATGGAACTGAACAAACTTTGAAGTGCAATAAACATGTTATTGGCAGCACTGACGAAGGTGTAATAGGCAGTTCTGGAAGTGGTGAATTTGGTGAGAGTAATAGAGGGATTCTCAATAGTAGTGGTGTGGCTAATAATAATAGTGGTGGTGGATCTGTTGATATTAATAGTGAACTAATATCTGACAATCGTGGACTACAAGTTAGTAACAGAATACATACTTTTCGTGAAGCTCATAGTAACAGGAGTACCTTTAGTTCGAGCAGCGACACTAATAGTGATGCGATTAGCAAGAGCATTGAGGAACTTATAAAAAGCACCAACAGGGGTGGAGAGGACACGGTTGAACGTGAAGAACCGTTTCTCAATAGTAGTGGTGTAGGTATTGACAGTAGTAGGAAAGCTCTCAGTAGTAGTGCAGTACGTATTAGTAGCAGCAGTATCGCGTCTTACAATAGTGAGCTGCCTGGGGAAGTAGTAGTAGTAGCGAAAGCAAAAGAAGTAGCAGAAGGAGGAGACACACTCCCCTCTACCTATTATAAAACCAAACAGACGAGAGTACCATCTTTTTTTAGAGCGAAAGCATATGTATTTCCAGCGTCACCACCATCAGTGGTGAAGGATGTCAGTAGACAAAGAACTTTGAACGCACAACAGGAGAACCTTCCACGACAAGAACAACAAAGTAAAGGTGAAGAAAATAAAGAAGAAGAAGAAGGAAGCAGTAGTGATGTGGAAGTTATCGCTGTTGCTGTGCCGGCGCGACGCTGGGCAGCGTACCTCAAGAAGCAAGAAGAGGAACTACTCCAAAAACAGCAACATGAATGGGAAGGAGAAGAAAGACATGAAGAAAACTCTGAAGAAGAAGAAGAACAAACTTCGTCTGCCTCAAAGATCTCGACACACGAATGTGAACATACACAGAAAAAAGCAACAGGAATAGGGCAAGGGGACGTACAGATACCTGCGGAAAAACTTACTGGTTCTCGTCCTTCTGAAAACCGTTCAGATTTGTCCGACAGTCAGAGAGAGAATCTCCTTGCTTGTACTAGTTCTAGAGAAAGACCAGGGGTCTTCCGTGATATTTCATTTTTGAAAAGCACAAACTCAGTAACAACCTCACAGCAGGACGCATTTACAGCCACTGCACGTGTCAGTGAGGCCTCAGAAGTAGTAGACTCCAATACTGCAGCGCAGTCTGAAACGATAGTCTCTCATCCGCGAGAGACAATTTGTGAAAAGGAAAGTACCAATTCAGGGAACACGCGCATAAAACGCCTCTCTGCAGTAACTAGAAGCTCCTCTTCCGATACGCGTCAACTCACCTCAGTAGAGAACGCAGCTGTTACAGCCTCACCATCAGCTACAGTACCACCAGGAGCGGCAACAGCAACAACAGCAGCAGCCACGACAGCCGCAGAAGCAGCATCATTAGCACCTACCGTAACCACAAGAGCGGCGTCAGCAGCCCCAGCAACACCGTTAACAGCTACACAGGGAGAGGAGGGATCCGTGAGAACAGTACAAAAAGAGAGTCTCTCACAAGAAAAGATCAACAACCCCGAGAAAAGTATTAGCATGTTTGACTGCACAGGTGACAATTCTGCAGAAAAATCATGCGCGCGTGGTTCTCCATCACCACATGGACGTTCCAACACTCCTACTGCTGCTGCTGCAGCTGCTGCAGCTGCAGCTTCTGCAACTCCTCCTACTCCGACAGCTACTTCTGAAGCACTAACTAGTCATGGTAGTGGCACTACTATTGCAACTATCATAAGTAGTAGTGCCGCTACTACTACTACAAGCACAAATAGCTCTAGTATTTGTACTACTAGTAATAGTAGTACTGAACCACCTAGTATTTCCACTTCTGCTACACGTAAGACGTCTGCTAATAATAATACTACTACTGCTACTAGGAGCAGTAGTATTCGAAGCTCTGATAGCAGTGCTGTAAGTAGTGGTGAAGCCGAGGGGGGTGTCACTCTTCGTGAACCAGATGGCTCGTCAAAAAGATCTACCGTGAGAGCAGCGCAAACAGATGAGGACGCTAGTAAGTCCTATCATAGTAGTAGAAGTAACATGTATCTTACTAAGAAACAAAGTAATCACAATGAGAAAGACTGTAGTGACGTTGTACTTCGTACATTATTAGTACTTGCTGCGAGATATGAACAACAAGGAGAAGGTCGGCGAGCACAGGGTTTTCGTCTTGCTGCAGCAGCATTTCGACGTCTTCGTTACGGCAGCAGCAGCTGCATTAGCAACAGCAGCAGCAGTAGTATTAGTAATAGTAGTAGTATCAGTATCAGAGCAGGACTGAAAGATAATAGCAGTCGAATTGATAGAGCAGCGGCAGTCCTACAAAGGGAAGGACTTACTAGAGCAAATTACACACTTTTGTCAAACCAGTCAGGAATCGGAAAGAAAATATTTCTGACAATTGAAGAACTAGTCATGACGGGTAACACCAGCAGAATGCATGCTCTCTCTGTCGGAAGCAGAGCTTCTGCACTAGAACAACTCCAGCGCGTATGGGGCGTGGGCTATTATACTGCAGAGAAGTTGTTAGCGAAAGGGATACACTCTATCAAAGAATTGAGACAGAAAATTCAGCATCTCGAAAAGGTGAGAAAACACCTGAGACACACTCTTTTCTCGGAAAAAATCTTATAACTTCTGCACAGTCACCACTATTTTAAGGAGCATTACAAGCAGCGGTCATGCCACCAGCAAGACGAGTGCATCAAAAAGAACAAAAATTGGAAATTGGCATACTCTGAAGAAAACAGCTCTACCTGTCATAGCAATACTGATAATGACAGCAGTAAAAACACTTACAGTTACATTGGTAGCCATAGTGGTTGTCACAGTCATAATGATGGCTGTGATAAAATGATAGCTACAGTAACAATATTATTCACTCTCAAAATAGGAATACTGGTAATATAGTGACAGTGATATTGGCAGTAACAATATTATTATCACTGTCAAAATAGTAATACTGATAATAGTAGCAGTGATATTGACAGCTAGCGTAACAACATCAATAACTGTAATAATAGCAGTAATAGTAACAGTAATAGTAGTGCTACTGATAATAGTGGCAGTAATTACACTGCTGATAGTAGTAGCAGCAATTACACTACTGATAGTAGTAGCAGTAATATCACTACTGATAGTAGCAACAGTAACAACACTACTGATAGTAGCAGCAGTAATCATACTACTCATAGTAGTAGCAGTAAAAACAACAACTATAGTATAATATTAGTAACAGTAATACATACGATAAGGGAAACAATATTGGTAACACTAAAATAGTAACAACAGTACCAATAACAGTAGTGAAACTTGTAACAGCAAATATAACACTAGTTACAGCCACACTGGAAGGTAAAACAGTGATAACAATCCTAACGATGATAACAGAATAATAACACTCGTAATTGTCGTTATAGTAGTAACCGTATTATTTACAGTAGGGAAAGTAACAACAGTAGCAGAGGACAGTTACAGTGCTAACAGTAATACTAGTAATGACAATGGACGTGACAGTAGTAGTCATCATGAGACTATTCACAGCTACACACTACCAACAGCTACAGTATACTTACATAGCTACAGTATACTTACATAGCTACATTAGTATACTTACATAGCTACAGTATACTTACATACCTACAGTATACTTACATAGCTACAGTATACTTACATAGCTACAGTATACTTACATAGCTACAATACTTATATAGCTACACTACTTACATACCTACAGTATACTTACATAGCTACAATACTTATATAGCCACACTACTTACATAGATACAGTATACTTATATAGCTACATTACTTACATAGCTACAGTATACTTACATAGCTACAGTATACTTACATAGCTACAGTATACTTACATAGCTACAATACTTATATAGCTACACTACTTACATAGCTACAGTATATTTACATAGCTACAATACTAACAATACGTACAGTACGTACAGGAGTGACAGTACTTAGAGTATTATTGGCAGTAGTAACAGTACTTGCAGTAGTTGCAGTAGTGACGATACCTACAGTAGTAGTTACAGTAGTCACAGTACTTACAGTGGTAATATTAGTTACATTAGCTACAGTAGTTACATTAGCTACAGTACGTACATAACTTACAGTAGTAATAGTAGGTACCGTTTTGACAGTAATAGTTATACAGTTGTAGCAGCAGTTACAATATTAACAGTAGTTACATCAGCTACAGTACTGACAGTAGTTACATTAGTATCAGTAGGTGCAGTATTAATTACACTAGTAGCAGCACCAGCTACAATAATACCAGTAGTTATAGTAGTGTAAGGGTAGTTACAGTAGAGACAGTAATAGCAGTGGCAGAAGTATTAGTAGTCAGAGTAGTAGCAGTACACCAAATAGTAAAAGTTTGATGGAAAAAGCATAGTAATATAAATAGAGCACACACAGAGTCTAAGACGCCAGCAAAAACCATAGTAGTAGCACCAGCGGAAGAATATATTGAGAAACACAACAGTAGCACGAGATGTGTAAGCGAGTAGGAGCATTTTGCTGCAGCAGCATCAGTAATAATAATATCATCAACAATACATCCAGTCAAAAAACAATTGGGACGTATGGTAACTTTGATCTGATACTCTATGCTATAGTAGTAGTATACATAGTAGTAGTAGTAATACTAGTAATAGTAGTAGTGTACATAGTAGTTGTATACGTAGTGCTAGTATTTGTAGTAGTAGTAGTAGCAGTGGTATACATACTAGTAGTCTACGCAGTAGTAGTAGTACTAATATACGTAACAGTAGTAGTAATAGTAGCAACGAACACAGTTAAATAGGCAGCAAGTAGTATATATAATAATGTATGATTGTTTTTGGTTGTCATGTACACTGAATATATATATGATATCTTTCTAGCATTAACTGATATTATATTAGCACGTACAGTCGTATATATATATATATATATGATATCAGATATGCTCATATTATCTCGGTAGCTATGCAAACAATGTATATATAAAAACAATGTCTAGATATACATATACATATATATGTGGGGAATCTCCAGGAATTGCATGTGAGATAGGGGTAGTGATATACTTAGCTATCCCAGAAGTATATATATATGTATACACATATAAATGTATATATGTTTGTGGGAGATCTACAGGAGATGCATGTAAGATATAGGTAGCCATATACCTCATATATATATATATATATATATATATATACGTATTACACGGCGACTCATACTGATATTACATCGGTAGCTATACATAATATGTATATGTATTGAATTCAAAGAAAACACTAAGATGATATCGGTAGTAGCTTTGCTTCATATATGTGAGTATGTGTGTGTATATGTGTATGTGTGAGTATGTGTGTTCCACCGGTGAAAGCCATAAGATTGCAGTTGAAGGAAAGGAAGAAGATGCATTGTGCTCATAAAGAGAAGAAAGTAATTCTGTAATTACTGAAGAAGAGAAAAGGAGGCGGCTCGAAGCCCTTTCTGTATAACAGCGTAGTGACGGGATTGGGAGGAAGAATATTGAAGCTTTATGTGCAAAACGGCACTATTCATTATCTTCGTCTCCTCAGTGAAAGAGGCAGCGAATCACTTCACTCTTATTTTCTTTCAAGCATATCAAGACCACCTTACGCAGCAAATCATTTTACTGTAGCTTTTTAAAAGCATATCTAGACGACGATACGCTGCGAATTATTTTACTCCAGCTTCTTACAAACTTATCAATTCAACTGTGAGAGGTAGCATCATCTGAGCGCACGGGCTGCAACACACGCGGGGGTGGAGCAGCTTTATGTATACCCTCCTTCTCGCGTATAGTGCACTGACTACTACTACTACCCCGACTACTACTAGGATGACTACACCGACGACAACATTAGTGATATAGTTATTATTGGCGTAGTGTTGGTGAATATATTTTTATACACTCTGTAGCTTTTTTGTTAACTCACAAGACTGCTACTATATAGAACAACTATCACTGAAAGACATTCAGTAGAAGAACGAAGTTATGCAGCAACTATTAAGTCTGCATATACATACATGTGTACACATTTATATGTATACATATATATATATATATAGTAGCGAAGCTATCCAGCAACTATTAACTGTGCATATATACATATACGTATATACATGTAAAAAAGAAGGTATCCAACACATATATAGATATATATAGGTGTAAAGTTATCCAACACCTATCAAGTCGGCATATATATATATATATATATACATACATACATACATAATAATGACGCTATCCAGCATCGGTTAGGTCTGCATATATATATATATATATATCAAAGAAATGTTATCCGGCAACTACTAAGTCTTCATATATAGGTATCTATATACTAGTGAGGCTATGCAGCAACTATTAAATCTGCATATATAAATATATATATATATATCGATGCCGCTATTCGGCAACTCTGAAGTCAGCATACACATATATATATTAATACAGTAGTGAGGCCAGCCTGCCACTATTAAATCTGCGTACATATATATATATATAATAGTGACAGTATCAAGCAACTTTTAAGTCTGCGTATAAATATATATGTCTACATGCAACAAATTTCTGGCGGTAATCAAGAGTTGTTAACAGAACAGAGACATTCACACAGCATACTTCTTAATCTATATACCTTATAGTCGAGTATATATAATATTATACACTAGAGTACTAAATTATATACACTGTAGTCCTCTACACAACTAGTACAATTACTACTGGTATTCCTATTAATATTAATCAGACTAGCAGTACAACTAGAACTAATACTAGTACAAGTATAAACTGCCACTACTGCTACTAATAATAATACTAGTATTAGAACTACTACTACTACCACTACTACGACTACGACGCTATTACTATTGCACTACTACTACTACTCGTACTCCTCGTACTCCCTGAGGTACTGCTCCTATTGCTACTACTCACTAGTACCACCAATACTACTAGTAGTGCTACCACTGCTTCTACTACTACAAGAAATACAACGAGTACTACTACTACTACTAGTATTATCACCACTACTAGTAATCGTGTTCTGATACTACTACTACTACTACTACTAGTGCAACGAATGCTCACACGACTACCACTTCAACTAGTAGTAGTGCTACAAATAGTACTACTACTGCTACTACTAGTAAAAGGACGAGGAGACTACTCTGAAAGGTACTCCTACTAGTACTAGTACAATTCCTAGTATTGCTACTAAAACTGGGCTATGACTATTTTGAAGAAATATACTGTCGAAAAAGAAAGTTGCTGCAGTATTCTTGCTGTGCAGGTCGGCGGAGTGTTTTCTGAGGAGTCAACAAATTTATTATCACGTCCACAACGCCTTGGACTCAAATATGTAGAAGCGTTTGAGCAACGCATACCTCGTGGGGAAGTTGCTGCAGTGGCTCTCTACATACGACGGCTATTGCTGTTACCTTCTCTTTCTTCTTCTGATCATCCTTCTTCTTCTTCCCCACAGCAGCAACGCCAGCAAGAGCAGCAACAACAGCACCAGCGGGTGAAGAAACATGCTGGAAGAAGAGAAACAGCGTCATCAACATCGTCGTCATTATCATTAGGAACATTATTGGATAATCATAGTGTCTGTAACGTCGATGAAATAGAAAGCAATGAGTTGTCACCAAGACAAGACTCCTGCCTCCTTTTGGCCCCAGACATCATGCAACAACAGCAGCTACTGTTACAAGATGCTCAGCAGTACCTCCAGCAGATGCCAGCATGCATAATCGAGCACCAAAGAGAAAATCTATTTGAACCCCTTCTGAAAGCTGATCGTCCTTTCACAGACATTATAGTCTGTGGTAGCTATCGCCGCGAGAAACCTGACTGTGGAGATATTGATATTCTGCTTCTCAGAAGAGAAGGAGTTACGCAAAAACTTCTTCAACAGTAAGTCTTCTCTAGAGTCGAGTACGTGCACCAGCTTTGTTCAGAAGGACGTAGAGGAAGAGCGAGAGAGGCTGACCATTTTTTGCTTGCACACTGTCCCTTCTCGCCACTTGAATTGCAGATGTCATCCTCTACATGTATATTCACATACGCTTCCACTTACTTTCGAAAAAAGTTGCCGTAGTAGAGGGTGGACACGCTTTTTTTTCCCGGCAAGCCCTCGTTCTCACGAGGACAAGACGTCTCTGCATAAAAAAGTCGTACGTAATATAACGACACTTCTCTAAATGGATGTTTGAGGGTGCGGGAAGAGCTCGTTGGTCTCCGCGTGCAAAACCTCCACGCCACTGATAATATACATTACCCCCTGTTATTCCTATTATCACACCCCCTTATCATTAAAAGGCAACTTTGTCCTTGACGCAAGAGTAGGGTATGTGCACAGATATACACACGACTTTAAAGAGATATATATGTATTTATCTTCTTGTTGATGATCTCTATTATGTGATTGAGTCCTTCATGTGTGTATGTAGATACATATGCACATATGTAGACCACACTGTGATTGACGAACGTACATCTATTTATGTATATATAAGTGTGTGTGAATACATATATATATATTCATACATGTATAGGGCTTAATGTAAACGGAGGCATACGTGTATATATATAGATGCACATATGCAGATGAAAATATGATTGAATGACGGACATCTACTTAAATAATACATACATATATATATATATACATACTTAAATGTACAGATACAGGTGATAAGGTGATAGACTTACATGGGTGTATATATATATGTATATGCATAAAGCTAGTTGAATGCGAAAGTAACTGACGTGCATGCATATATATATATATATATATACATATGCACATATGCAGTTGATAGTGTAAAAGAACGGCATACGTATATATATATGCACAGATGTAGACGATGATGTAATTGAGTGGCATAATTGTATATATGTACGTGTGTGCACATACGTAGCTGATAATGTGATTGACAGACATATATCGATATAAATATATATATATATATACATGCGCGTATGTAAATGGTAATAGAATTGACTGACGTGTATATATATGTATATATTTGCACATAAACGTAGATGATATTGTGAATCACTGACATACATACATATGTATATATATATATATATATATATATATGTGTGTGTGTAGGCACATATGTGGATGATGGTGAAACTGCCTGACATATTTGTACGTATGTAAATAAACATGTGTAGGTTTACTGTACATACTGAATTACTTTCAATATGGCATGATTGCTAAGTGACACCATGCAAGTAGTATATTAGTGAAGCTATACATCGATTTACAGGTGCACATAGGTAGATGTTAATGTGTATGACTGACATATGTGTATATGTGTATATATATTTTCACCTGTGTAGGTCGTCATAGAGAGAAGCCGATGCGATGAACGCGCGCAGCAGGACGAGAGTATTATTTAACTTGTAAGATCATATGTGCATTCCAGTGACGTCCATTTGCAACCACATATATATATACATATTGTGTGTGTATATATATATATATATATATGTATAGGTACATTATCCTTCTAGTTCATGCCCTGCCAGCAGCATTAATTCTAGCTTCTCGAAAGTGTGCGCTCCTCCAGGTCCATATATATGTACACACACTTACACTACACTTACACACACGCATATTCAAGCATGTATGTAAGTAAACGTCTGTATAGTAGTGACTTACTTGTTTCTTCGTGTTCCCGTTTAGTAGCTCGCTTCTGCTTTCAAATATACAGCAGTTTGCGAGTACATTATTTATATATATGTACCACGTATATAGGTGGAAGGCGATAAGCTTTCTTCTGCCTCCTGTGTATGTACACATATGTAGAGACACGTGCCAGCCAAGGTACTCTCTCTCTCTCTCTCTATCTCTGTCTGTCTCTCTATACATATATATATATATATATATATATATATATAAATATGTATGTGTGTACGTATGTGTGTGTCGCACGCATAAATGACTTTCTATTGTAGACAGACAGCACAGGGTATATTGCTCGGATTACACAAGTTAGGATACAAACAAAGATGATGGATGCACCTTCGTCGGGAAAACACACAGGCATGAGAAGGAAGCGAATTGAAGCAGCAGTAGTCACACATATTATTCTTCGTCTTTGTATCCGTCTCTATATGCGTGAAAATCAGCGGGGATTCATTTAGAAACGCGTTAGCCTTTCGCACACGCATACACGCGTACCTGCTTGACGTCTGTCTCAGACAAAACAAGTCTCCGCTGACATCTATTCGTGGTAAGTTAAAAGTGTATATGGACACACCCATCTCTCAAGATGATTGGTCTCTTGGCACACAAACATACACGTGCATACGTCGTCGGTGACTATGTCTTGAAAGGCGTCTACACACATCCATACTCTCTGTGCAGGTGTTGTTCTCTCTTAATAACAGAGTACATACATATATATACTTATGCTGACGTCGTCGATGTCTATGTATATACACGTATTTGTATTCTGAAAGCGTCTATGTATTGCACATACGTATACATTGGGAGAGTCTGTAATCATGATTCTATATTGTATACATAATGATAGCGCCGATCACCCATGCATACATATCAAAAAGCATCGATTTTTAAGTGTCTTCATACATTACCACTGTGAATATTTATGTTTACATGTGTATATACATATATATATATCTATATCGAAAGCATGAACGTATATGTATATATATGTGTATTGACGGCGCCGACGTTCATCGTTCCTGCATATATATATATATATATGTATATGTATAGCGACGTTCATCTGTTGTACGTATGTGTATATCTAGTGAAAGCAACAGTATGTATGTGCGTATCACGAGTATGACCACCCACTCTGTGCAATTGTCTCGCTTCTTTTACGTTTTTCGTTCACAAAAACGTCTTGCCGCCTGTGGCTGGTGTATGCATCGCGGTGGCACACCGACCTCGTGCTAAATGTATATAATATAGGCACATACCTGACGTGTATGAGTGAACAGCAAGGTACTTCCGAAAAACAATAACGTCTTGTATTTATTGCATTGTGTCCGTTGAATATGCGTGACCTACACACATGCATGTACGTATTATCCACACACACACACAGACACATATATGTACATACACACACACAGACATTTATATGTACATACACACACGCATACAGACCCCCCACACACAGGTGTTATGCATACACATACTTTACGTGCAAAAGCCCGAATTGAAATTTGAGTCATCTGTCTATCCGCCACCGTCTTTTCCCAGTTCTCACCGATATGCTTGCCCAGGTTCCGTATTGTTCTTTTCTATCCGGAGGTAGACTATCAAAGTTTTATGTTCCTGCTACTGTTACTGCTATCAGGAGTTTTGTTGATACTCTTGCACCGTTTCTCTTTTTGATGAGTGCTGCATCTACACCACTGCCTAGACAAGTATGAGTTTTTCTTTTGTAATTGCATAATGAAGACCTTGTGGTTCTATTGCCTTTTTAGCTGCCCACACATCGCTGTTTACCGCTGGACCAGTGTAGCTGTCGTGCTTTTTCGAGAATGTGATGTCTGCGTACTGATATTTTTTGAAGAGCGAAACGTTTGCTGCTTCTTTCATTCCACCATGCAAGCGCGTAAGTATATATGTAGATATGTATGACACGTATATTCTCTCGTAGCCCTCACAACATGCTGCTGCTCTTGTTGCTGTCGACTAGGTATGTGTGTCAGTGTGCATATATATATGTGTGTGTGTGTGTGTTTGTGTGTGTGTTTTGCACTACTGTCTGCCGGGTATGTGAGCCACAGAGTGGTGAAGCGCCTTACGTTAGCAGGGCTGCTTGTAGACAACCTCTTGATAGGTGATGCTCCAGCGGTTGGTGTTGGGGGTGCGGAAGGGAATGAAGAAGCAGAAGTTGACACAAACGCGTGGACAGCCTCAGAAGTTTCGTCTTCAGCGAACTCCGCGAAGAAAAGGAGGAGACGAGACGGCACTGCTGCAGAAACCGAGACAACATCAGCTGCACAAGATGAGTTATCTCACGGCCATCTCTCCGCAAGAAAACGCGCAGGAGTTGAATTGTATTGCGGTGCCTGCGTGTGGCCACCGAGGGCTTCTCCTTTGAGTAGGTTCCTTTTATGATGGTGCCTTTACTGCTTTCCCCTTTTCTTTTTACGCCTGGAGAAAATAACGACACGATTGTGCTCTGTCTCTCTCTTTGGTGCTACATTTTTTGGTTGCGTGTGGTGCCACGTTTTCATATGATAGATTGACTGTTGTGATAGCACGAGTTTGCTCTGTCTCTCCACGATATCGTTTTATATGCGTACGCGGATATATTTTTATATACGTAAGTGATTGTATTGATATGTATCTGAGACATACGTCAACGTCTCTGCACGCAGATATGCACTACATGAAGGGATAGTCGAATGTTTCATGGATCTTCGTCTGACGCATATCATATAGACGCCCGCGTACATCTGTGTGATGACATCACATATATGTATGTAGATTACAATCAGGTCGTCACGCATATGCCCTCTCGACTTTCTGTATACTTACAATGTGTGTGTGTGTGCGGGAACCAAATAGCTTTAGATAATATACCCTTAAACTTTTATATAGAGAGAGAGGGAGAGAGAGAGGGTACGATGTCTATCTATGTGGATCCTCGAGCATATATTTATATATGTAGATACAGATGAAAGAGAGAGAGAGAAAAGAGAAAGAGGGAAATATCTTTGTGTGGTGTGCAGGAGGCTTCTTTTCAACATGTGCGAATGACATCTGAGTTACTGTGCTGCAGGCGATGTGACATTAGCTGCTGCCGCGAAGTCGGAAGCAGCAGGAGGAAGAAAAGAAAAAGCAAGTTTATTACAAGGAACAGATCCGTCTGGCAAGAAATTACATGAGAATCCCCACGCTACATTTGTGGGTCCTCGGCTGGCCCGACGAATTGACATAAAAATATACCCCGCTAGATGTGCAGCGTTTGCGCTACTATATTTCACAGGATCAGCAGAATATAATCGTGCCATGCGGGTTTGGGCCAAGCGATGCGGTTACTCTCTTGATGACACGGGGCTTTATCCGGTGGCGTCTTTTCCGGCCATAAACAGCGCTGACCGCGCAACATCTAGTGACGTTCGCGTCGATACTGCTGACACGAGTCTCAATCCTGCTGCGACTGCCGCTGACTCTATCGGCGGAAACGAATTGGACGCTGCAATTCCTACTGTTCACGCCGGCGGGGACAGGAACTCTGTCTCCTCCGTCACACCAGGAGGCCAACACACCCGTCGAGATGGCAGTAGTAGCGACCGTTCATTACAGAAGTGCGGCACGTCCGACGCCGACGTCATTTGCGTGAGCGATAGCCACAGCCACATTGATGTATCACGCAGCGGCAGCACCCCTTCGAAGGGCAAGAACTCACCGAGACTTCCACTAGACGAAACGGTCTACAGACGCTTGAGAAGCACCAATTTAGGAAGAGGAAAGCGTGGAAACGGCGGCAACGCTTTCCGCGTGCTGTGGAAAGATATGCAGAGCGGTGTGCGCTGCGACAACGAAACTGATATTTTTCACGCATTAGGTCTCGAGTACGTTCCACCTGCGGAGAGAGACGTCTTCGTGGAACCGCGAGAATTCTCCGTTTTTCAGCCCTCTACTGCAAAATAGCTCCCAGACTCTTCATCATCTTGGCTGCATCACATCGACTGCGGAAGCAGCCCGAAGTCAGAGATCTTCAGGCATGAGCATTTGTAACTTCCATGTGTTGTGGCATCACATTGCATCATGTATTAGTATGTAAATGCCTCTGTGCGTGCGAATCGGGCATGCATCGTTGATGATGTGAATCAATCAAATTAAATGTAGTCAATATAAGGGTCAGATGGTGTTCAGTTGCAGGCCGGCTTACAGGTCAGAAGGCTATCCTGCGCCGTGTGCACGGTAGTGCAGACGCACGTTCGTTAGAAAGCGTCGAAAGAACCGGAAGACGTTGACTTTCTTCCCTGAGGATCGGCTGGTGGCCGAGTGCGGTATCGAGGATGGCGATCCAATGGAGCTTCGTGGAAGGACACTTCGTGTTTCCTTGACAGCTGCACTGCGTGAGAGAACTTCTGCACCGAGGTACACGAGAGGTACCTCAGTATTTATTGAAAATATACATGAAAACTGCCGGGTTCTAGCAGTTTTCGTAACATGACAATGTGCGAGCTACCGCCGCAAGTGGCACTTCTACGATGGCTCATCAGAAACAAGGAAATCCCGAGATGTATGCAGGCGCGTAAGCAGTTTTCGTACTCTTTCCAAGCAGCGGTGAGAGTGACGGCTTCCCAGGTGCGCTGTCAGCCGTTCCAAGCTGATTAAAGTGCTCTACACACTCGAGACGAAAGCCGCAAACGTGTGCCACTAGAGAGCTGATTGTGTTGCAGATGTGGATTTGAGGGAAGTGTGCCGTCGAGCACTCGCCTTGAAAGTCGCACCCAAGATGTGCTGCCGCAAATGCAGCTGTTCAAAGGAGAGCGAGGACTCAGATGCCGAGGAAATCGATTCTTAGGAGCCATGAATATGATTACCTGCTCCAAAACAGCCGGTATAGAGAGAAAGCAAAGACGCCTTAATGAAAATGTATGTGTGCTTGTCTTACAAGTGCGTGAGGGTGTGTGCGTTTGTGTGTGCGCGCGAAAAGTTCATCATACATCTTTATGTCTGGTCCGTTGCTGTTGCACGTCCTGCAAAGTGCACTTGTAAAGGTTGTAAGGCGTTCCAACGAATACAAGAAATACGTGCTAGAACTCACTCCCGACCATATTCGTGACAACTGCATTCTATGCCAGACTGTTTGCGAACCTTATGTACCGGGTTGTCTACTTCTCTGTGTAAGGACAGAGGTTCGAAGTGAGTCTCCGGGTGACTTCGGTGCCGTGTACGGAGATCTGGAGCGTGCACGGATAAAACCGTACGGCTGATACAACACTCCGTGCACAGAATATTCAGAAAAACGCACTTAGCCTGGTATAACGACTGGAAGTGGGCACTTTACCTGCGCTGTTACGAAATTGATATACGACGGTTCAACTCCTTGGGCATGATGTCGAGGCTACAGGAGGGCCGGGCCTTTGCCACAGTAGTGTGCATTTTATCTATTGCTCTTAAATACCTGAAACATGGACCACGTTGCGTCCTATTGGCAACCATGCGTGTCAGTACGCAAGGAATTGTCGAGAAGTTCGATCGGCACATGTGCATACGAACACACGGCCCCGTAACTTGCGGTGCAGCCAAAACTTAGACCGGAGCAGTGACGTGTTCCCCTTTTCACGGCATATGATACCTTCGCATATATCTATATATCTCTACATGTATATCTATGAATGTATGTACTTATACCTATATAGCAGTGCAATTACGGGACGCAAAACTCTACACACACACACACACACACACACCCGCTCTCCCCCTACTCTTCTACACTGGCTGAGGTGCGCGTACAACTATATATATATATATATGTACCTCTACTCTAATATACACATGAATACATGTATAGCTGCGTACAAACCCAGGAATGATTGAGAACAGCATCTCGGCAGGCACACGCCCGCTTGTATATAAATGCACAAATCTCTATCTGTATACACATATGCTGGGGACTGGCGGCCACAAAGACATGTTCTCCTCTGTATATCTTCATACGGCGAGGCTTACAAACTTATATGAGTATATATTATATAAATATGCGTATATATATGAAGGCACAGAGACAGATGGATCCCGGCCCTCCTGTGCTACTAGTCGATAGACACGTCTACACGGGGGGCTAGCGTGCGCACACACCCCCTCCGTTCTCCGCCGGCCCCGAACGTGCTACCGCAATCATCGAACACCATGTGGTACGCTAGTAGCTTTCCAACCCATTAGCTTCATGCCCACAGCGCGTTTGGGCTTACGTACACATGTACATACGCACATGCGCAACAGATCGAAAATGCAGTATACATCCTGTAAACTACTATGCTAGCCATACATATATATATCTACTTGAAAGCCTTCTAGACATGTAAGAGTAGCTGTAGCATCATTCCAAGGGAGAGGTGGAGAATGCTTGCACCTGATAGGCGTTCTGCGCGTGTTGATGGTGTGTTCTACAAAGAGCGTGTTGCATGCATTTGCGAGCAACACTTCGAGTAAAGCGGATTGTTGCATGCGTAACTGCGTGTATTTGCGCTTGCTACAAAGTTGTTTGAAGCAAAGTGAATTCTCATTGTTGTCTTGAGCCATCCAGCCCTCCCGAGGTGTACATACAGCGGAAGAGCTACTCGGAGCATCCTCATGACATTCCAGATGCTTGTGAATTATTCAGGAAAGGCGAGGGGAGGCGGGTGTGTGATTGTGTGAGACTCTTCTTTCCCATGTTTGCTGCATTTGATTTCTTTCTCCTACAGGCACTTGCTACCTCCTGCGACAATGAAGCCACGGAGAGTGACACTCACCGGCATGCCATACACTTCTCGCAGCCCCCCCTCCCCGTCCTCAACCTGTCTTACATTTCTTTTCAGCGCTCTCTCCCACCAACGATCTACCGCTGCATCTTGCCTCGTTTTCCGCATTCGTCTTTTCCTAGTCTGTGCCGTTTGGAAACGAGGATTTGGCCCTTTACCGCTCCATCGTTCTCCCTGTCGGTGTTAATTTGGCGGCGGTGGTAGCTGATAATACATCTGATGCAGCTCGCCGCCGGGAACTTCCAGCCGTGCAACAGCGGTGGCGTGTACAGCTCGTCATCCTACATCCGCACGCTCTCCCGGGTATCGGAAGAGAGAGCCCGCGAATAGAGTTTCAAGAATTACATTGTCTATTTTGTTGCGTAAACTCGGGTCGCCTTCCCGGTGACCCGCTGTTATTCCTTCATTGATGTGGAGGTCGAACGAGAGCCCCAAACTGATAATATAAAAGATTTATACATTTGAATAGTAAAGTAACACAGTCGCCTCGTATTCTGTCTCGTCCAAATGGGAAATATGCCTCAGAAATATATTGATACAAGGATCAGGATGTGTATCACTATCATTACAACTCCTGTCGGGGTCGACTGAATATATTCTCGTCAGTGGTTTCTCTTGGAGATGGTACTATTGACTCAAGGTACTGCTTCAGCGTTCGACCCGCAGCACTTCTACAGTACGCCGTGTAGCTGGCGTTTTACGTGCCACTTCGGCTTGACTTCTTCCCTGCAGATAACGGGCACAGCCACAAGATCAGCAAAGTAGTGACTGTGTAATGCCGGTGTATGTCTCGCGTGCTGCTATACACTTTCTTCTGTGTGTACCGCAGCCGCTGCATGCCCGAGCGCTGCGCGAACCGCGTCGGACCAGTCCAGATGGAAAAGCGATAAGTAGCAGTCAAGACACTGGAAGCGTTTATGTCTACACTGCTCTTACTACCGCTGCTGGCACTTGTGTTGGTACTGTTGCCCGATGCGTTCCTGCTAGTTCAGGCGCTCATCAGCAGCCGTTGTCCTTGGTATCTACGCGATGTGTCTCCCGCGGTGGTTCTATTAACCTTACTGTTGATTTTGAAGTAACTTGTACATCTCACTCTTTGTTAGAAGTTTTCTGTTGGGACCGCTTTATTTGCTAAAAACGCGACGATCCATGCTGCACTCTACGACGCACATGGAGGCGAACTTCAACTGATTCGAACTAACACCTACCCTTGCGGCTGCCGCTGGGAGTTTGTGCGTCGCTGCCGTTTTCCCATGAAGCAACTGCTTTCGTCCTTTGTCTTTTTCACGCTGGTCTTCCAACACACACGTCTCACTTCCCGATGTTGTTCTCATTCTTGTCGCACAGCTGGCACACAGTTCTCTTGCTAAACTGGTCTTGTCGCGTCCGCCGTAGGATTTTTCAGGAGACAGCCGCTGTGGAGACTTAAGCTTCAGCTACTTCCTAATGCAGGTAACTCTCATTCCAGCTGTCAGAGCTTGTGAAAGCTTTTGGTTGGAGTCAAGATAAGAATAAGTGGTTAGATGGAGATACACAGCAGTGCAGAAAGAATCATCAGCAGCCGCAGAATAACATGGTGTAGCTGCCACTGCAGCCACTGGGAGAGAACGAAGATGTATAACGGTTACGAGCAGCAAGACGAGGGAAGGATGATCCAGCAGGAGGAGGAGACGCTAGATGAGGAGAAGAACCGCATTTGCAGCAGCTAGGTGTGAACAACACCAAAACATGAAGGGCAAGGGGAATCGTCAGGAGTCACTCGCGATACACAGTTTCCCTCACCATCACAAGCAGCGTCAAGGATCAGTAGCAGGCGTTGGCAGCACGCACGAGCAGCAGGCGGCAGTAGGAGGCCCCAGCAGCAGCCATTAGCACCAGGCATCAGCAACAAGCAGTAGCAGCAGGCACCAGCAATGCTACTGCTACTTGCGTTGCCGTGCTGCGTATCTGGCGCGCGTTTTTGTACGTCTCACGGGGCCAAGGGGGGCTGGGTATATGTCCAATGACGTTGTTCTTGACTATTGACATTGACATTTTGGAAGCAGTATGCTTCTGCTTCATTGTAATGCATAAGAGGGTTTGGAGTACTAGGCTGTAGGTATGATATCTACTTTACACACGAAGACTTGTATGAGGACTTCGTAAGTATCGTATTCTCTCTGACACGTTAACTCTATAAATTAGAGGCTGACGTTTTGAGGTCATACTAGACACACAAAAGAGTTTTTCGGAGTTTCACATTCCTGTATTGTTTGTCGCTTCCATCACAAAGTGTGTTCTTGAGTGAAGTGTTCTTCAGATGCGTGTATTGGTTGCTGCTGCCTGCTAATTTTTAAGTACTGCTACTAGCTTAATGACAGATGTGAGGGCGAGGGGGCGACGGTAGGCAGCATGGCGAGCCATGAGATTACTGCTCCTGCCATGCAGAGCAGTCACGGAACTATGCAGAGATTACAGGAACAAAAAGAGGACGTTGATGAGGACCATATTATGCTGCAGCGGCAGCAGCAACATCAGCATCTGCAGGAACAGCAGCATCAACAACAAGAGCAGCAATGCCAGCAAGAAACGGAGCAGAGGCAGCAGTGTCTAATGGATATAGAACACCCCCAGCAACAGCAGCAGCAAGGACAAGACGCGGGTTGTTTGCTGCCGCGGCAGCAGGAGGAGGAGGATGATGCACGGCTGCAACAGTGGCAGCGAAATAGAGAAGGCAGCACAAAGGTTTTCCAGGACGGTGGAATCGCAGCGGAGAACTTGCAGCAACAGCAGAAAACGTTCCCGCAGGCGTGCGTGTCGACAATACGTCAGCCTCATTCATATGGTGACGTACAGCAACAGCAGCAGCAATTAGAGACACGTGAAGGAGACAATCAGGAGAAGCAACAAAGCAGCGGAGACTGGCTACATGCAAATTCAGAAAGACGACAGCATTTAGCAAATGGCGAGCAGCAGCAACAGGGAGTGGTGCACTTGCAGCAGGAAGAGCAAGAGGTAATAGACCAGTGGCAGATAGAGCAACAGATGAGTGATCAGCGGCAGCAGCACAACACTGAGCAGCACGTGGACTATCAGCAGCTGCAATCGCAGCAGAGATCGACGGTCAAGACCTACATGCATCGAGAGCTCCAGGAGAAACACGCGAATACGAAGCAGCAGCAGCAACAGGAGGAAGAGGAAGATGAGAAGCAACAGGGTTATGCTGAGGAGCAGCAGCAGCAGCAGACGGCGGAAAAGGAGAAGGAGGAGGGAGAGGAGCCGCAGGAACAGCAGCAGCAGGAGCAACACAATGGAAGAGATGGTGAGTATGAAGAGAGATGAAGTGTGTGTCCCCTAAGGGAAAGAAGCACAATGACTTTCGTTTTGCAGTGATACACGGAAGCAGCGAGACGGAGACGTCTGTTTTCGTGTCTTAGTGCGTGAGAGGAAAAGTGGTTGGACGACCGGGCAGGAAGATGGGAATAGAACGGACTGGTCAGAGCATACGTACTCGCACTGCAATTCATGATAAAGCTGCTAGTGTTGCATATAGTGCTGTATAGGGTGCTACTTAAACGCTTGTGCTGGTGCTGCTGCGAATGTTGCTGTTGATTTTGCTGCTGATGTTCGTGGTGGTGCTGCTGCTTAGGCTGCTGCCAGTGCTTCTGTTGGTGGTAGTGCTGCTATTACCCCCGTCCTGCTGTTGATGCTGCTGGTACAACTACTGCTGCCTGTGTGGGGCTATTAGTGCTGCTAATGCTAGTGCTAGTGCAACTCAAGCTAATGCTAGCGCTAGTGCAGCTCAAGCTAGTGCTGGCGCTCACGCTAGTGTTGATGCTGGTGCTGCTGGTATTACTGCTGCCAGTGCTGCTGTAGGGGGTGGTGCGTCTAATATTGCGTGTGCAGTGCAGCTGCTAATCCTGGTCATGTTAGTGCCGCTGCTAGTGCTGCTGGCAGTGCTGGTGCCAGTGCTGTTGTGGGTCGCAGCTCCTATTGGTGCTGCCAGTGCGATGGTGATGTGTTGCTTTCGAGCGCTGCTGTTAAAGGTGTTGGTGCTAATGCTGCTGCTGATGCTGTGATTCATTCTTCTTCTGCTCCTGCCGCTATTGCTGCTGACTTTTTGTTTCTGTCTTTCTGTTCTTTTTCTCCAGTATGCAATGCTGTGGATTGGTGTCTATATTGCCACATGCAGTGAAGCAGCGCTTTTTCCCTTTTGTCCTTTGAGGGGGCGGTTGTCACGTCTGCTCTAGCAAAGCTTTGAGATTCTCGCCGATCTTACATTTTTCTATTCATCCGTTCTTGTTTCGGCATGTATTTCTTTCTCTTTGAAAGCTACGTGCAGAACGATCTACTGCTGTTAGAAATTTCGTCTCTGCTTATTTCTGTAGGAATATCGTCTTCAAACGTTTTACAAAGTCTACTTGGAGGACAGTCTCTCGTTGTACGTGAGGGATTAGGAAGAAATAATGTGTGCGAAGACTCGTTATTCTGTTCGGGCACATGTTGGGCTTCTGCCGCTGTTGATGCCCGTGTCTTTGAGTCTCCAGCATCTCAATATCGTTCTTCGCGGGGCGCTGGGGAGACCACCACCACCACTGCTACTACTACTACTAGTGCTACACCTGCTGCTAATGTTACTGCTAGTACAGTTGCTAGTGCTACTCATGGTCCTGCTACTTGTACAATGACGCCTGCTACTGTAAGTATTCCTACTACTACTGCTGCCGCTACTACTACCAGTAGAACTGCTGCGGATGTACATGCTGCTAGTGCCTCTACTACTATTACTAATAGTAGGATTACAACTACCACACATGGAACTACATTTGTAACTACAGATAATACTCCTTGTTGTAGTGCTGGTTTTCCTGCTGCTACTCGTAATACTACTACTAATACTACTACTACTACCTCTACTACTACTAGTACTACTACTGGTAGTAATTTTGCTAGTCATACTACTACTGCTGCTGCTGCTTCTACTACTACTACTACTTCTATTACGCTTGACACTACTACTACTACTACTACAACAACACCTACTGCTAGTAGTACTAGTACCACTGCTGTGACTGGCGGTAGTACTGTCTCTAGTCCTTCTGGTATCACTGCTGTTACTGGTGTTGCGACTTGTAGTGGTCGTCCTGTTGCCGCTGCTGTTGCTGCTGCTGCAGCAAATGAGGACGATGATAGTGATCCTCTAGTGGCTTGTAGTAGACTCGATAGCGGCAGCTCTGCAGCAAGAGCTGGTGACAGTACTCACAATGGGGAGGCCATAGAAGATGATGCAGACGCTGCTTCTGTTCACTCGTACTATTCAGCACCAGACCCTCTTTCTAACGCGTATCCACTTACATCATTCACACCCCCACTACTACCACCAGTTACTAATGCTACTACTAGTACTAGTACTACTCTTATTACTCGTTCGAGCTCTCCTTTTGATAGATTATCTAGACTCGGTATGTCGTTGCAGCCAAGAAAGAATATCGATATGAGAGAAAGAAAATAGACAACCTCCACCACCACCGCCAGGAGCCGTACCGCCAGCAAAAACAGCAACGATTGCAAGAGCAGCAACACAAGAACATGCAACAGCAGCAGCAGCACCATCATGTCATTGCTGGCTGGTCTGCTGTTGCTGGAAAAACGTCTTCCTCATCACCCCGCTGCTACAGCAGCACTCTGCGTCCGCATGCTGCTGACGTACACCAAGGAGACTCAACGGGTGATGCTGCACTTACAGCAGCAGCAGCACCAGCCCCATCACCATCAACACCCGCAACAGCAGCACGTCCCATAGCCACCCTACTAGCAGCAGTACCGGTACCACCACCACCACCACCGCCACCACCAGCAGCAGCAGTGGTACGAGCAGCAACAACAGCAAGAAGGTTGACAGCAGAAGAAGATATTGGAGGGGAGGATAACGAAGTAGCATCAATTGCTGAAAGAAGAAGATCACGTTCATTTATGACAAGGAGTACGGCAGTAGCTGTTGCAGGAGATACTCATACATTTTCACGAGAAAGCAATAAGATAGGTCCTGGTGAGGATAATACAGTCGATACAGGAGCAATAACGCCCGCACAGAAGGGAAGTAGAAGAAGAGCACAAGAACAACTGAGGAATACTTCATTACGAATACATACTACTGCTACTACCACTAATACTACAACACAAGTAGCACCCACTCCCGGTGGAGTGACAGCAACAACAGCAGCAGCAACGACGGCAACGACAGAACCACCAGCAGCACCAGCAACAGCAGCAACAGCAGCAGCAGCAACAGCAGCAGCAGCAGCAACAGCCAGCAGCACCCGGGAGCAGTAGTGGAGGTGGTAAGTGAAAATGGAACGGCAGCAGTTGTTAGAAGTGGTCTAGAGCCAAGAACAAGTGATAGGGCTCCACAGTCAAGGAGTATAGACGAACACAGTAGCAATGTTCGTCCATCAGAGTCAACGCCAGCAGCAACCAGCGCTCCAGTGGAAATACTTGCTCTTGACGGGGCTGCAAGTAGCTCACTTCATAATGCAGCTTCGACGCAACCTGCTCTTTCCTGCAAGCCCACTGCCAACAACAGTAAGCTTGTTTCTTTTTTATATATAAGTAGACGTATGTTTGTTTGTGTGTTTGCACGGCTATAAGTTTGTGTGTGTATGTTTGTGTATTATTGTATGTGTATGTTTCCTTGGGTGTTCGCACGGGTGTATGTTTGTGTGTGTGTCTGTGTCTGTATGCGTAGCGTAGTTGTGTGAGTGTGCGTGTTGGAGTGCCGTCGTACGCGGGGGTGGTTGTGTGTTTATGTACGTGTGAAGGTATATGTGTCTGTCTGTCGGTCTCTCGGTCTGTCTGATGACGTGTGTGTGTGTGTGTGTGGCAGTCTGTATACATATATATATATATATATATATGTGTATATGTGTGTATATATATATGTAGGTGCCACGACACTGTGTAGTGTTTGTGAGAACATTTGTTTTGAGTGTGTAGGGCACGGAGGGGTGGTGTTTGCTGCACTTGTCATTCGTTTCCCCGCAGAAAAGTTACCGCTCACTCATGACAGCCCGTAGACACACACCCAGACAAACACACAGACACACGTAGAGCTAGATATATAACTATTTGCAGACATACTTACTCAAATATTTCTCGATACATATATATATATACATATATGTGCACTTATATGTATCTCTATGTGTGTGTGTGCGTGTATGTGAATGTGTGAGTGTGTGTACATTTGTGTGTTGATCTCTCTAGTGTCTATTTGAAATTGCGTGGTGATGGTGATGGTGATGGTGGTGATTGCTGTGGGAAGACTTCATATGACGCGATGGTATACGGGGCGGCGTGTCTAGTATGTTTATGTGTCTGTGTTGGAACGAAATGTGATTATTCATGAAAACATGTATTTGTGGGGTGTCACTGGCATGTGAAAATCAGAAAGGTTGCTTCAAGAAACTTTAACGACAAAAGAAAGAAGTCGGGGTGGCTTCCACACGAAGCAGGGGAAAACAACAAATTCAAGAGTAATTCTATCTCTGTCTCTATATACATATATATATATTTTATATATAAATATATACACGCACGTACGTATGTGTTGCAGGAATACATACGCTAGAGCCTGTAACCGTGATGGCAGAGACACGCACGGTCATATATAAATTTGTACATGTACTCCTATGTATATATATATATATATATATTTACATGCGTCTCTCTCTCTTTCTCTCTCTCTCTCTCTTTCTATATATATATATATATACATGTGTGTATGTCTGTACATGTAGGTATGTGTATACGTGGTATTCATGTGGTCTTCGCCGTCGAGCTACATAAAGATATGTATATATACATATACCAGCAAAAATCGTAACACACGAGCAATACGCTTGTGTTTGTATGAGGCTGCCGCGATATAAGCAGTACATGGCAGCAACAGGTATAAGAGTCGCCAGAGTATTTGATAAACAGAGTACATCGGTGTGTTTGTCTGTATATATGTGTGTATGTATGTGTGTATGTGCGTGTGTGTGTGTGTATATTTGTGTGTGTATGTGTATATGTGTATATGTGTGTGTGTGTGTATGTTTGTGTGTCTACGGGAACATATTATCATACATCCAGCTCTTATTTGCAGAATTTGCTGTGAGCTCCTACGTGGTGTACGGAAAGTGTGCGTCGCATACGTATACGCTGTCGAGAGCACCTATGTATGTATATCTATGCTGCCATGTATACATACATATATTGTACAGTTGTACGTGACATTGCTATAGCATGCCGTATATGTATATATATATATATATTATATATATACATCTATCTCTTTATAGATGTACACATACGTATAATATGTATAAGTGCATAAATATGTATATTTATGTATATATACACATACATATATATATATGTGCATATATATGGTACTAATGTACGTGACAGTGGTATATGCTGTAGAATATACGTATATCTATGTAGCGTTCCGTCTCTCTCTGTGTCTCTCTCTATATCTATACATATATATATCTACGTAGATGCTCTTGCGAGTATATATATGTGTGCATATATATAGTACAAGTGTACGCTAACATGAATTTGCGGTATCATATATATATATATATATGTGATCATGTTGAAAGAGAGAGAGAGAGAGAGGGAAGGAGGAGGGTTTAAGGTTTTTCATGTTGGTGGGGTGCAGGACGATTGGCATGAGCAGCGCATGGGAGTAGCAGAATAATGGCGTGAGAAACGAGAGATGCTTTATGAGCACGAGGTACACGCGGGAAGACATAAACAGCAAAAGCTAACACTCGCATGAGAGGAGGAATATCTGATGGTAGACATGTGGCGAGAAGGTGGATCACGCCCGTTCTCACAATGTGGACATTATGGTGATATTAGCCTCATGTCACAAATGTTGAAAGTGGTGGAAGAAAAGAGAGTGAGTAGGGCAGCAAGGAAGAGTATTGAGACAGAGAGGAAGAACAGTTGGAAGAACCGCGATAGGGGAGATAGAAAACACTGAGAGAGACACAGAGAGAGAAAGAAAGAAACATGCAAATGAGTGTAATATTGAGGGAAACAAGGAGGATACACGAAAGAGAGAGAGAGAGAACGAAGACTTGATGATGGAGAGAGAAAGAGAGAGATAAGAGAGAGGAGGACGAGACAGACAGAGAGTCAGATGGTGTAGAAGAGTAGCAGCTACATTATCTATACGCAGGACGCGTACAACTGGTGCATGCTTCGTTCCTTACTGCTGGGCTACACATGCATGCAAAAACAAGTAGAGGAATAGCAGCAGCAGCAGCAGTAATTGCACACGCAAGAAGAAGCAACGGAATAGAAGACCGAGGGCGTGACCGCTTTGCTGGTTACGTATCGAGGCGCGCCTGCGTCTCTTTTTCACCAGCTACACCCACACACACACATGCACACACACCCACGGGGCTTGTCGTTTTCAGATGTAGCCATTTCAAATTGATCAGCATGTTTTGCTCCATACATATATATATATATATACATATGTATATATATGTTCTTTCTGAACTATCATGGTGTTCTGCTGCATGTGTACATATAAATGCATACACGTGAAAAACATATACTTGCTCTTTTCAAACTATCACAGTGTTTCGCCCCATATATATGTACGTATATATTAACGCCTAACGCCTATATACATTAGATATAAACACACATACGCATATATATATATATATAAAAGCGTGAAGATATAGAGTGTTTTTTCCTGATGTCATGGTGGTACATGTATCTGCTGCTTTTGCGATTGTTTTTTTTTCGCTTGTGTAGAAATAGTGTGAAATATAAAGCCATTTATGTGGAAACACGTATACTATACATGTGTAAATGTGTATGCATGTAAGTGTGTATTCAGATGCCATGTACATGTGTATGTATATATATTTTGATATATATGTAGATGGTATATATATATGTATATGAATGTAAATATGTATTTAGATGCCATGTACATGTGTAAGTATATATTTTTTGATATATATGCAGATGGTACATATATGTATATGTCTGTGTTTGGATATATGTAAGTGCATCACAGGTAGAGTAGGTAAAAGAAGACCAGAATATATCTCCTGTGGAGCAGCTGCCCTGCCTTTCTTTCTCTCTGTATTCTATTTTTTTTGATATTTCAACTCTTTCAGCATCATGACTCGGTAGTGCCTATGTAACAATATTCAGGATACTGGGTTTTTTTCCACGCAGTTCGTTGAACAGCAAGCAAGACTACGATTAGACGAGATGACTTGAGGCTTTCCGTTGAGTTCTCGGTTGTAGTTGTTGTTGGGGCTACTGCTGTCTGCATGACTGTTGCTGCGCAGGCCGTGGTGATATTGGCGCACAAAATTCTTCTTCTTGCTCTTCTTCCTCTTTTGAGGGACAGTTGCATGCGGGAGCGGGGGCACCGTCGAGGCTCCTGCGTCCTGTAGCTGATAGAAGTAGCAGCACCAGCAACTACTACTGCTACTACAACAACAGCACCAACTACAACAGCACCAACTACAACAGCAGCAGCAACAACAGCAGCAACAACAGCAGCAGCAACAACAGCACCAACAACAACAGCAGCAACAACAGCAGCAGCAACAACAGCAGCAGCAACAGCAGCAGCAACACAGGGGCGTCATGGGCATTGAATGTTGCTGCAGAGACTGCAGCAGCTGCATTAGAGCGTTCTAGCGTACCGCCAGCCGGAGAGAATGTTCTCGGCACATCTGTGTGTAGCACAGAGCGAGCCACAGCAGTAGACTATAGTGCATCTCCTCTTCTTCACACGGAATCAGAGAGAGCACCAACAGCAGCTGCAGCACCTACAGCAGCTACAGCAGCAACAGCAACAGCAGCAACAGCAACAGCAGCAACAGCAACAGCAGGAGGAGGAGATAGGAGAAGAAGGGGAAGAGGAGAGGGAAGTACAGTGTGTACGTCTCACCCTCATACAGAGACGGAGAGCGCACCAACAACAATAGCACCACCAGCAACGGCAACAAATGACGGGGGTCTGCGCTCTTTTTGTCTTCGTCTTGTTCTATCTTCTTCTTCATGTGCTGCTGCTCACACAGAGAGTAGGAGGAGAGAAGGATTAGCGGCATTAAGAGAGCGTAATGCATGTTCCTCGCATGAAGAAGAGATCACAGCAGAGGCCGTCACAGCAGCAGGAGATATTAATACCTATGCTTCTCACAATGAAACGAGGAAAGCAGCAGCAGCTGCTGCAGGACGTTGCGACGCATACACTCCTTCTCCTCAGACCCCACACACTGAGAGGAGGGCAGCAGCAGCAACAGAAGGAGAAGAAGGGGGAAGTAGTATTGTAGATGCATGCGACGTTCCTACAGAGACAGCAACACGGACGGCAATAGCAGCAGGAGATCGTAGCACTTGTTTTTCCCAGGTAGAGACGAAGAGAGCAGCACCAGCAGACGTAGACGGAGAGAGGGGTATAGATGTAGATGTACGTGACATTAATACAAAGACAACAACGGCAGCAAGAGGAGTAAGAGACGGAGGAAACAAAGGAGCTGTACGAGAAGGAGCTCTTTTGCAACAGCATTTCCTGTTCAAAGGGAAAACAGAAAAGGAAGGAGGAACCGTCAATTCAATGTTACGTACTACAGGGAGTAGAGATAATATATTGTCACCAACATGTGGAGTTATAGACAGAACCTCGACACATACAAACACCAGTGGTAATAATCAGACATATCGTAGTACCACATACATCACAGAAACACGAACTTCTTCTCCACCTTCAAATAAAATAACGGAAAGTATCCAGCATCATGGTCCTCAACCACAGCAGCAACAATGTGTTTGTGAACAGTCTTATGAATGTACATATAATAATGACCACCAACCATATTCACATACTGCTCCTCCTGCTGCTTCTGGTACTGTTGCTCCTTCTATTGCCTCTACTACTGCTACTGCTGCTACTACTACTACTGCTACTGCTGCTCCTACACCTACTGCTGCTACTACTACTGCTACTGCTGCTACTACTACTGCTACTGCTGCTACTACTACTGTTGCTGCTGCTACTACTACTGTTGCTGCTGCTACTACTACTGTTGCTGCTGCTGCTGCTACTAGTACTGCTACTGCTGCTGCTACTAGTACTGCTACTGCTGCTGCTACTACTAGTACTGCTACTGCTGCTGCTACTAGTACTGCTACTGCTGCTGCTACTGCTGCTACTACTGCTGCTGCTGCAGCTACTGCTGCTGTTGATGGGGGTGGTGTTGGTGCTGCTGTCGCAGGCAAAGACCACTTTGATCCTACGTGTCTGCCCCCTACTTCGATGACACTTCGTCGAGTGAAATCACAGAGACATACAAGCAGCAATACCAACAGCAGCAACAGTAGCAGCGAGAGCAGTTGTGAGTGCTGCAGCAAGAATACCAAGAGCAGGAGTAGTAGTAATAGTAGTAGTAGTAAAGGAAGAAGAAGAAGCGGAAGCAGCATTGGTAGTAATCGTCATAGGGATAGCAACAGCAGCAGTCACAACAGCGTTAGGAGCAGTCGTGGTAGTAATAGTAATAGTAGTAAAGCTAACAACAGCAATAGTAGTATTACTAGTAGCAGTATTACTAGTAGGAGTAGTGATAGTAATAGTAAGAATAGTTGCAACAGCAGTTGTGGCAGTGGTGTGAATAGCCCCTTCAGTGGTAGCCGTAGTAATATTGATAATACAGAGGGAGAGAAAGTGTATACACTCCCACACATACATACTAGCAACAATCGCAGAGAGAGCCACAGGAGTAGCCATAGAGATATTAATAGTAGTAGGAGTAGTGGAGAGAAGAATAGTCGTAGCGGGCGTCCTCGTACCCACAGCAGTAGCAACAGCAACACGCTTAGCAGCAGCGTTTCTCGTAGAAAGCCTCTTAGAAAGAGCATGAGTGCATCTGCGGAGGGAGTACAGGAAGGTCGTAGGACGAGTAGTAGTAGTATTAGTGTCATCGCTAGAACTCACAACAACAACAAACAGAGATACAGCACATTCCTGCAGAGCCGTCTTTCGAGCTGCCAGAGCGAGAGTAACAGCAGCAGCATGAGTGACTGCTGTAAGTGGAACTGCCGTATTAGTTCTCCGTGTCCACTACGTATACGCTGCTGGCGCAGTCGTAGTGAGGAGAGTAGTACGTGGTTGAACACGCGACGGCCGCGTACAATGCATACAAGAAGCTGCAATTCTTCTTTGTTTAGCGGTGTTGCAGAGGACTTCTCGGCAGCAACATCATCAACAGGAGAAGCATATACAAGAGGAAACATCCCTCATTTCAACAGGCTAAACAATCGCGGTGAAACTACCAATACTTGCCCACGTAGTAATCGTAGTAGTACCAGCAGCAGCAGCAGCGAGAACGACGGCGGCAGCGAGAACGACAGCAGCAGCGAGATGTACAGCAGTAACGGTCTTTCCAATAATAATAATAGCAGCAGCAGTAGTTACAGCGAAAAGAAAGAACGCAACGTGCTCGGTTCTGAACGTGTGTGTGTAACTGAAAGAATAACAGCGACTTCATCACGTGAAGGGCTCCTTGAAACAGTAGCTGCAGAAGAGTCTTCTTCAGCAGCAATATCGGTAACATTAGCATCAGCTCCATCGGCTACAGCTGCAGCAGCAGTAGCAGCAGTAGTAGAATCGTCTTCACCAGTAATATCGACAGCGGTATCATTGTCAGCACCTTCTTATACGAATGGCGTATTACGTCTCGGGGTCAGAGAAAAAGCAGGAAGAGAAGAAGCAGCAGCAGCAACAGCAGCAGCAGTAGTACTACCAGCAGCAGTACCACCAGCAGCAACAGCAACAGCAGCAGCAGCAGAATCAGCAGCAGCAGAATCAGCAGCAGCAGAATCAGCAGCAGCAGAAATGCGTACGTTGAGGATGTCGGCGGCAGCAGTTCCACCAGAGGCTGAAGCCTCGGAAGCTGCAGTAGCAGTATCAGCAGCAGTAGCATCGATGTTGATGGACGAGGGAGAAGATGCAGCAGCAGCATTCTTAACAGAAGAGACAGCAGCAGCAGAAGTTACGGAAGCAGCAGCAGTAATAACAACAGCAGTGCAAAAAAATCAACTGAAGGAACAGCAGCAGCAGCAGTACTGCTGACAGAAACAGCGGAAGAGGAGATAGATTCACCAGCCACAGCAGCAGTGCCGCCGCATACAGAGAGAAATGCAGCAGGAGCAGAACTAACGAAAGAAGGAGGAGAAGGAGCAGCAGCAGTAGCAACAGAAGCCCCAAACACACCAGCTGCAACTCTACCACCATTACCATCGACAGGCTCTACTGTCACTACTGGTGCTCTTGCAGGGTCGTCTGTTTTTCGTGAAGAGAAGAGTACGAAGGTTGTGAACACAAAAGAAGAGACCGTGCTATCGAATGAGGCTTTGCTTCGAATGCTTTGCATGCAGCAGCAGCAACTTGATAACTTGACACGCGAATTAGACCGTCATCGTCAACAATTGCAACAGCAGCAGCAACAGCTTTTTTCACAGTGTACGTTAGAGGAGGGGAAGTTGTTTTCCACGCGGCAGAGGCAAATACCTCATGCGTTTCAAATAGCAGAATGTCCACATGGTTACCCTATTGCCTTCCTTCCTCAAGAGAAGGAAAACCAGCAGCTGCAATTAGCTTCTAATACGCATTACATGCAGCAACAAAATACAGCAGTCCACCTGTACATGCAACAGCCGCGGCAACACTGGCACCCCGAAGACCCGCTCTATCAGAAACACCCTCAGCAGCAGCAGCAACAGCAGCAACAGCAACAGGAGGAAGAGACGGTACAGCAGCAGCAGCATCAGAAAAAGAAGAATAACACACAGCGGCAGGTGAAGCAGCAGCGAATGCAACCGCAGCACGAACAGCAACAGCAGCAGCAGAGGCGGTACCAGAAGCAGCAGCAGGAAGAAGAAGAAGAGGAGGAGGATGAAGAGGAAGAGAGTGTCAGGCAGTGTGGGGATGAAAGTAAACGAATGAAAAGAGATTCTGCAGATATATGGAGATCACCCGATATCAATATAAAAGCCATTAAGCCCGATACGACGTTACGTACATTGCCACTACCTGCTGCCATAGCGCCTGACATATCACCATGCGCATCAATACCCGCAAAATTAACAGCAGCAGTAGAAACTGAGAAAGGAAAAGCTGAAGACGTCACTCTCTCAGCACAACGTAACATGTTTTCAATGGAGTTAAAGACCAACAACAGTAGCAGCAACGACAATAGCAACAACAGTAAGAGTTCTACGGCAACATATGTACGGCGCCATCCAGGCATTATGAGCGATCCTGAATCGACAACTAAACTTTCTCCACTTCCTGCTGCTGTTGCTGGTGCTGCTGCTGTTGCTGCTTCTTCTTCTTCTTTGTTTTTTTCAGGATATCCAGGAAAGAGTGTGAACACGTTGTCGGCATGTTACGATACGAGAAGGAGGAGAACTTCCATATATAACTCTTTGTTCAAAGACAGTGATGTGGGGGAGGAAGAGGCAGAGAGGGGAAACCATACTCAATGAGTGTTCGCTGTTCGTTTCGTAGTAAAGTAATGCTACTACTTCAGTTCATGACCACAGAACTCTTTTCGTATGGCGAACATCTCGCCGCTATAGCCCTACTCGAAAAAAGAGGAGATTCACTATCATTTTCTACTAAAAAAGCACCTGGAAAACATGCACACGCTTGTAATGATGTTCGAAGAGACCCTTATCGGCATTCATATACCTCCAACAATTCCAAAACACTTTCTCCTCGTGCTCTGCATGCCCCTTCCACACTTATTCTTCCTCCTCCGACTCCTTATCCTCCTTCTCCTGCTGCTGCTGCTTATCTTAGAAGAATGAGTTCTGCTCCTCCTCCTGCTGGTGCTGCTGCTATTACAGCTGTTCCTGCTCCTACTACTGCTGCTACTGCTACTGCGACTGCTGCTGCTTCTCGTTTTCCTTTTCCTTTGTTGCTGAAAGATTATCCGGTGGTACTCCTTTCAATACTACGCTTCCTCCTCCTCCTGCTGATACTGCTACAGCTGCTGCTACTGCTGCTCCACCAACGTTTTTTCCTCCTTCACGCGCTCCTCCTGCTAGTGCTGTGAGTTTTCTTCCTCCTGCTGCCGCTGCTGTTAAGTTTTCTTCTGTTGCTGCTCCTGCTACTGCTAGAACTCTCCCTGATGCTCCTCCTGCTGCTGCTGGTGGTGGTATCGTAAATCTTTCTTCTCCCGCAGGAGCAGCAGCAATAAGAATGACGCCAGTAGCAGCAAAAGTGGAAGCAGAGGCAGCCACAGTAGTACTAGTAGTAGGAGAAGAAGAAGAAAAAGAAACAGCAGCAGTCGTAAAAGCACAAACACAGCAAGGGTTAATCAAAGCGGAAAGATCAGGGAGAGAAATGGCAACAGCAGTAGATACTTGCATGTCCGCTGTAGGTACGTTACGTCAGACTACACCAACAGCAACAGCACCAACAGCACCAGCTACAGCACCAGCAGCAGCAGCAACTGCAACATCACTTCCTCAGGCCATGTATTCACCGTACACTCTAGAGATGGAGAAAGACTCCATATATCATTTGAATGGTAGGACAGAACTCGCTGTTCTTAAAACTAAAACTGCAAGAACAGCAGTGGTGGTAGGACTGAGAGGAAAACCGTTTAAATCAGAAGGATCGTCTTTTTTGGCGGTGAAAGCTGCTGAAGGCTCGTTCCGGTTTTGCGAAGAGTGGAAACAACCCACAGCAACACGCTCGGTGCTGCCGAAGAAGATACAGAAGCAACAGCAACAGGAGCAACAGCAGCAGGAAAAGCACCAGCGTGGGCATGGGCAGTATACACACGGACGGTTGCCGCATGGGGAGCCTATGCTCTTTGCATGTGAAAACCCTCGAGAGCTCAAGTCGCAAGCCTTCTGTATATGTGAAGAACAGCAGCAGCAGCATCAGCCACAGCAGCAGCAGCAGCGGCAGCATTTGCATGCGCGTGATCAGCAGCAACAGCAGCATGCGCTTTATGTACGTGAACAGCAGCAGCATGAACAGCAGCACCAGCAGGGCACGCCTGTGTTTGAAATTGAAGAGTATCAGCATCAGCAGCATCGCGACTTCACACACGGACAGCAGCAGGAGGTGGAGGAGGAGGAGGAGAGTCATGGCGAGCATGCAGATGTCTTTGAAGGAAAGCAGGCGTGGCACCAGCAGCAGCAGTACATGACGCCTGCACATGAACAACACCACGTAGACAGAAGCAGACGTACGACGAAAAGCAGGACCGGCAACAGAAACGCGAGCACAAGCAGAAACTACAGCCGCATGTATCTGTAAATAGTAGTAGTAGCGGCAGTGGTAGAAGTGGTAGTGGTGGTAGTGGTAATGGTCGCGGTGGTGGTGGTGATGGTAGTGGTGTTGTTCATCTCTCTGCGCCCTTGTTTTTGAAGCGAAAGAAGACTTATAGAAAAGAATCTGTTTCGATCTCTCCGTCTCCTTGTGTGAAAGAGAAAACGATCATCCCTGTACCTCCAGAGGTGTCAGTACTGAAGGAGGAGAAGAAAAAATCTGCAAAGCATATTACTTTTGAAGAAAAATGTGAAAAGAAGGGAAGAAATACGATACCAGAAACTCCTTTATATAATCTATCACGTGTGCCATACCGTGTGGAGAGACTCGTCTACCTCGGCACTGCGTTGTGTCTTGACGGCGTCTTGTACGAAGTTACGTTCATGCCCTTGCAGGCTGTTATATTGCTAGTACGGCTGCTGTGGCATGCATTTCATAATTTTTGTGTTAATATATATAGCACTCTAAGAAAACATTTTCTCAAACGTCCTACTGTCGCTACTACTACTTCTGTTACTATTCCAACTAGTAGTAGTGCTGCTGCTGTTGCTGCTAATGGCACTGAGGCTACCACTACTACTACTTCTAGTAGCAATAGCAGCAACAGGGGGTGGACTACGAGTATTGTTGCTGCTGATGCTACTAATAATAATAATACTGATACTACTACTACTACTAGTAGTAGTGGTACGACTTGTACTGGTAATGCTGGTGCCAATACTACTAAGACCGCAACTATCATGATGAGTATGAGTAGTATTATTACTACTATTATAATGATAATCCTCGTTCTTTCTCTATTTTTCTTCGGTTTTTATTATCTCTTAATTCTAAATGGCGATGGGGGTGGTGCTGGTGGTCGAGGTGTTGGTGTTGGGTGACGAGGAGGACGAAGAAAGAAGAGAGAAATGGAAAATTCTGCCGTTCACGAGAGAGACGAACGGCGTGGGCCTGGACTTCAGCACGCGAAGGTGTGCGAAACAAAAGTAAACATACAAACAGCAATGAAGGTAGGAACAGAAGAAAAACGAGTAGCATAGCGAAATCACAAGTATGCATGCACGTTGTAAGGTCAGGAATAGCAGCAGTAGTAGTAGTAGTAGCACCAGTAGTAGTATTATTATTAGTAGTAATAGTTAGAAGTAGTAGGACTAGACAAAGAAGTAAAAGTAGAGACAAACGTACAAGTAACACCAGAGGTGGAAGTATGAATAGAAGTAAAAATATGGAGTAAAGTAAAAATATGAAGTGACGAAGTGACAGTACTATGGGCAGAAGTGAAAGTAGTATAGATACAAGTATAATTGTAAACAGCAGCAATAGTAGCAGCAAAGGTGGAAGTATGAACTGAAGTAAAATTATGAAAGAAGAACTATGACAAGAAGAAAAAATATGAAAAGTAGAAGTGTCAGTAGTATAAGCAGAAGGGGAAGTTGCATGAATAGGAGTGAAACTATTAGTATGATTAGGAGTTTATGTAAAGACAGCAGTAACAGCACCAACAGAAGCAGACGTATGAAAAGTATGAATTAGATGAAAAGGAGTGGAATTACTGGGTATTCAAAAGAATATACAAAAAAAGACGCTGTACTAAAAGCAGAAGTGAAGACGTAAAGGGCGATAGGAAAAGAAGAAGGAGCAGGCATTGTAGTTTGATGCGAATTGATAATAGTAGTAATGTTAGTAGTACTGTTAGGTATGGGTGAAGACGAAAATATGGGTGAGAGTGAAAGTAGAGATATATAGTTGAAATCAAGGTGCCCAGTACAATTACAAAGAGAGGTTCGTCATAAGCAAAACAACATCAAGCAAAAGCTTTTCATAATAAAGAAAAAGTCACATATATATCTTCAAATTTAGAATCGATTATTAGTGCTTCGTATACAAGTGATACAAACTGCTGTCACAACTACAGCAGCAACAGCAGCAGCAACAGCAGCAGCAGCAACAGCAGCAGCAGCAACAGCAGCAGCAGCAGCAACAGCAGCAGCACCAGCAGCAACAGCAGCAACAGAAGCAGCAGCAGCAGCAACAGCAGCAGCAGAAGCAGCAGCAGCAACGAAAACAGCAGCAATTCGAATGGCAAACTGAGTGATACTGACAACACTATCATTATCATTCCAAGTGAAAGTAGTAATACTACTCATTATTATATGTCTCCTAATACTATTCATAAAAATTATCTTAATAATACTACTTTCACTAGTAGAACTACTACTATTAATAATAATACTGCTACTACTACTACTAACAAAACTTCTAATAATAATAATACTATTACCACTACTTACTACCATATCTCTACTAGTACGCTTCACTTGAATAATACTAGTGATGATGAAAGTACTAATAATACTAGTAATATTCACAGCTATAATACTAATAACAGTACATTTAGTACTACTACCAGTAATGCTAGTACTAATGCTACTAGTAATAATAATGATGTATACAGTAATCGTAACAAGAGTAATAGTGATGATACTATTACTAATAATCATGAAATAACACCAGGAGTACTAGTAGCAACACTACTAGTAGTAGTATTGCAAATATGAAGACTACTAGCAGTAGTACTGCTGCTATTACTAATCATATATATCTAGTGCACTAATGACAACATGCTCTCCTCTGTGTGTGTTCGTCGTGTTCTCCTCTTCATTGTGATGATATTTCTAATAATACGAGTGGGGGTGGTGATAGTTGTGCTAGTAGTAATAATAGTAGTAGTAATACTAGTGCTGGTAGTAGTAGTAGTAGTAATACTAACAGTAGTAGTAATACTAGTGCTGGTAGTAGTAGTAGTAGTGCTAGCATTAGGAATAATAGTGATAGAATATTATTAGCCGGTGTAGCGAAAGTAATATTAGTAATGATGGGTATATTTAGAATATGGAGGTAAAGAAGAACAAGAGGAAGATCAAAAATAAGAGTGGAGATAGTTTAGATGTAGACTGTGTGAGTAGTAATTGCTTTTTACGGGATAGTGGTATGATGTTGAAATCTCGATTTAAAGACGAAGGTAATGGAAAAGATGATGAATATGATATTGAATACATTTCAAGAATGCAACAAGCTGAAACTACAAAAAAAAGAAAAAAATATTGATATAGATAAAAACAAATCACGAGGGGGCGGGGTGGGAATGGAGAAAATTCTCATCGTGGTATTCGCAGTGGTGGTAGTGGTGGTGGCTGTGTAATTAAGAAAGTATATGCTTTGTTCCCAAATAAACATATGTATATATTATATATGTATGTTTTTGCTGGTTTCGTGTCGTATTTTTGTTATCAGAAAGACTTGGCAACAAAAGGGAAGTGACGTCGATCGAAACTACTCCTGATCATGCAGAGCTGCTGCTGACACGGGCATCGTCGATAATTTCCAGCGAGACGCATCGGAAACACCCTCGTCTTTTCACAACAACGAACAATCAAGCCAACGAGAAGGAAAAGCACAACCATCAACAAAGGAATTGTCAACTGCATGGGAATGTGCAGGCGTATCGACAGCAACCGAATTATTACGTCGCGTGTTCGAATCAACAGCAACAGCAGCAGCAACAGAAGCAAGCTCGACACTTTTTACAGGAAGAAGATTCAAAGCAGTTTAGTCACAGCGATAGACAACTACATCATGTATTGAATAGAAGCAATCCCACTATTTTGCATCCACGCGTCATATTGTCAGTAGCACGTAACTCTCGAGGAAACGAAGAAGAAAAGGAGGTGTTGCTGCTGAATGAAGAGAAAGGGGAATGCCAGCAGGAACTTCAAACAGAGAGGGTTGACGTGACTGAGAAAGAAGAGGAGATTATTTGTAGTAGTGACGATATGATAGAGCGTATAGAATCCGAAAAGCACAAACAAATACAACAAAAAGAAAGTGCATCGTATTTCCGATACGGTGCTTTTGTGGAAACCAGTCGTAAAGCAAGTGAAAGTGGTAGTGGCGGTGGTGGTAGTAGTGGTAGTAGCAGTGGTGGTGGCAGTGGAGTTATTGGTAGTATTGGACGTTGGGTATATTACTGTGTGAAGGGAAACGTATTATGGTGGCGCTCTCTCTGTCGTATTCGACGTCTTACGAGTCTTTGTAAGCAAGACATTTTCCCACATAATAGTTCGATTACTGATGCTCCTACTACCGCTGCTGCTGCTGTAAACGCTACTACCTTTACTACTGCTGCTGTAGATAATAATACTGCTACTGCTGCTAAACGTAATAGTACTGCTGTTGCTGCTAATAATGATAATAACACCAAGACTGCTGCGGTAAACGATAATAATACTACTACTGCTGCTGTAGATAATAATACTGCTACCGCTGCTGAAAGTATTAGTACTGCTGCTGCTGTTTACACTGGTACTGCGCACTGCACTAGTGGGACTACTGCTGCTGCTGCTGCTTCAGCTTCTGCTGCCATTGCTGCTGTTAGGAATACTAATAGTAGTAGTAGCAGTAGTAATAATAGTACTGCTGCTACTAATACTAGTAAAAACAAGAGTACTAATGCTGGTGCCGCTGGTGGTGGCGGTGGTGATACTTCTGCTGTTGTTATGGATACTACAACTACTGCTGCTGCTGCGACGGTGGCAGATGCTGATGATAATCATGACGCTACTCCTGCTGCTGTTGCTCCTCTTCCTACTACTAGTAATAGTAGTGTTGATAGTATTACTGTTGCTGCTGCTAGTGCCACTGCTGCCAGTGTTGCTACTACTACTACTACAACTACAACTAGTACTGCTGCGGCTGCTGTAGTCAAAACCACTACCGCTTCTTCGAATACTGTTGCTTCTAGGTCAGCTTCATTTTCTTCTTCTTCTTCTTCTGGATATTCGTCGTCGTCTGCTGCTGCTGCCGCTATGACTAGTGGAGCTGCATATCCCTTTGCTTGTGTACATGTCGCTTCTGCTGTTGATGTTGCCTCTGATGCTGCTGTTGCTTCTGGTGCAAGAACTCTTCCTCTCAGTGTATTAGGTCCTGCTGCACC
>NW_026700520.1:0-74093 GCF_030435755.1 Ochotona princeps | reverse complement strand
TGAAGTTAGTGAGCCAAATGGAGTTGTTCTCCCACAAGAACCACTCGGCTGATCCTTCTTCAATATGCCCTTCACCAACATGCAGTGTTTCCTTGATTGAATTAGCTCTCACACCAATATTTGCGTCTAGAGCCTTTGCATTGAGGGCTTATCTGAAAACGGCTGTGGCGCTGAAGTTGCCTGTGAATGTGGAGTTGGTGGCATGTGAAACCCGCATGTGGAGCATTCGTTTGTGTGGGATGCTCTACCAGGTTCATTTCAGTCCTAGCCATACAAAGGGCACTAAGCTTAGAGTGTGAAAACTGAGTTTCCTTGAGAGCTGCTTGGAAGCCTGATGGTGTGTGAAGTTAGTGAGCCAAATGGAGTTGTTCTCCCACAAGAACCACTCGGCTGATCCTTCTTCAATATGCCCTTCACCAACATGCAGTGTTTCCTTGATTGAATTAGCTCTCACACCAATATTTGCGTCTAGAGCCTTTGCATTGAGGGCTATCTGAAAACGGCTGTGGCGCTGAAGTTGCCTGTGAATGTGGAGTTGGTGGCATGTGAAACCCGCATGTGGAGCATTCGTTTGTGTGGGATGCTCTACCAGGTTCATTTCAGTCCTAGCCATACAAAGGGCACTAAGCATAGAGTGTGAAAACTGAGTTTCCTTGAGAGCTGCTTGGAAGCCTGATGGTGTGTGAAGTTAGTGAGCCAAATGGAGTTGTTCTCCCACAAGAACCACTCGGCTGATCCTTCTTCAATATGCCCTTCACCAACATGCAGTGTTTCCTTGATTGAATTAGCTCTCACACCAATATTTGCGTCTAGAGCCTTTGCATTGAGGGCTTTCTGAAAATGGCTGTGGCGCTGAAGTTGCCTGTGAATGTGGAGTTGGTGGCATGTGAAACCCGCATGTGGAGCATTCGTTTGTGTGGGATGCTCTACCAGGTTCATTCCTAGCTAATGCACTGAAAGGGCACTAAGCATAGAGTGTGAAAACTGAGTTTCCTTGAGAGCTGCTTGGAAGCCTGATGGTGTGTGAAGTTAGTGAGCCAAATGGAGTTGTTCTCCCACAAGAACCACTCGGACTGATCCTTCTTCAATATGCCCTTCACCAACATGCAGTGTTTCCTTGATTGAATTAGCTCTCACACCAATATTTGCGTCTAGAGCCTTTGCATTGAGGGCTATCTGAAAACGGCTGTGGCGCTGAAGTTGCCTGTGAATGTGGAGTTGGTGGCATGTGAAAGCCGCATGTGGAGCATTCGTTTGTGTGGGATGCTCTACCAGGTTCATTTCAGTCCTAGCCATACAAAGGGCACTAAGCATAGAGTGTGAAAACTGAGTTTCCTTGAGAGCTGCTTGGAAGCCTGATGGTGTGTGAAGTTAGTGAGCCAAATGGAGTTGTTCTCCCACAAGAACCACTCGGCTGATCCTTCTTCAATATGCCCTTCACCAACATGCAGTGTTTCCTTGATTGAATTAGCTCTCACACCAATATTTGCGTCTAGAGCCTCTGCATTGAGGGCTATCTGAAAACGGCTGTGGCGCTGAAGTTGCCTGTGAATGTGGAGTTGGTGGCATGTGAAACCCGCATGTGGAGCATTCGTTTGTGTGGGATGCTCTACCAGGTTCATTTCTAGCCTATGCCATACAAAGGGCACTAAGCATAGAGTGTGAAAACTGAGTTTCCTTGAGAGCTGCTTGGAAGCCTGATGGTGTGTGAAGTTAGTGAGCCAAATGGAGTTGTTCTCCCACAAGAACCACTCGGCTGATCCTTCTTCAATATGCCCTTCACCAACATGCAGTGTTTCCTTGATTGAATTAGCTCTCACACCAATATTTGCGTCTAGAGCCTTTGCATTGAGGGCTATCTGAAAACGGCTGTGGCGCTGAAGTTGCCTGTGAATGTGGAGTTGGTGGCATGTGAAACCCGCATGTGGAGCATTCGTTTGTGTGGGATGCTCTACCAGGTTCATTCCTAGATAATGCACTCAAAGGGCACTAAGCATAGAGTGTGAAAACTGAGTTTCCTTGAGAGCTGCTTGGAAGCCTGATGGTGTGTGAAGTTAGTGAGCCAAATGGAGTTGTTCTCCCACAAGAACCACTCGGCTGATCCTTCTTCAATATGCCCTTCACCAACATGCAGTGTTTCCTTGATTGAATTAGCTCTCACACCAATATTTGCGTCTAGAGCCTTTGCATTGAGGGCTATCTGAAAACGGCTGTGGCGCTGAAGTTGCCTGTGAATGTGGAGTTGGTGGCATGTGAAACCCGCATGTGGAGCATTCGTTTGTGTGGGATGCTCTACCAGGTTCATTCCTAGATAATGCACTCAAGGGCACTAAGCATAGAGTGTGAAAACTGAGTTTCCTTGAGAGCTGCTTGGAAGCCTGATGGTGTGTGAAGTTAGTGAGCCAAATGGA
Organism: Ochotona princeps; assembly: GCF_030435755.1. NCBI lineage: Eukaryota > Metazoa > Chordata > Mammalia > Lagomorpha > Ochotonidae > Ochotona > Ochotona princeps. The sequence continues at coordinate 71,682 of NW_026700520.1, read as the reverse complement.
GTTGTTCTCCCACAAGAACCACTCGGCTGATCCTTCTTCAATATGCCCTTCACCAACATGCAGTGTTTCCTTGATTGAATTAGCTCTCACACCAATATTTGCGTCTAGAGCCTTTGCATTGAGGGCTATCTGAAAACGGCTGTGGCGCTGAAGTTGCCTGTGAATGTGGAGTTGGTGGCATGTGAAACCCGCATGTGGAGCATTCGTTTGTGTGGGATGCTCTACCAGGTTCATTCCTAGATAATGCACTCAAAGGGCACTAAGCATAGAGTGTGAAAACTGAGTTTCCTTGAGAGCTGCTTGGAAGCCTGATGGTGTGTGAAGTTAGTGAGCCAAATGGAGTTGTTCTCCCACAAGAACCACTCGGCTGATCCTTCTTCAATATGCCCTTCACCAACATGCAGTGTTTCCTTGATTGAATTAGCTCTCACACCAATATTTGCGTCTAGAGCCTTTGCGTTGAGGGCTATCTGCAAACGGCTGTGGCGCTGAAGTTGCCTGTGAATGTGGAGTTGGTGGCATGTGAAACCCGCATGTGGAGCATTCGTTTGTGTGGGATGCTCTCCCAGGTTCATTCCTAGATAATGCACTCAAAGGGCACTAAGCATAGAGTGTGAAAACTGAGTTTCCTTGAGAGCTGCTTGGAAGCCTGATGGTGTGTGAAGTTAGTGAGCCAAATGGAGTTGTTCTCCCACAAGAACCACTCAGCTGATCCTTCTTCAATATGCCCTTCACCAACATGCAGTGTTTCCTTGATTGAATTAGCTCTCACACCAATATTTGCGTCTAGAGCCTTTGCATTGAGGGCTATCTGAAAACGGCTGTGGCGCTGAAGTTGCCTGTGAATGTGGAGTTGGTGGCATGTGAAACCCGCATGTGGAGCATTGTTTGTGTGGGATGCTCTACCAGGTTCATTCAGTCCTAGCCATACAAAGGGCACTAAGCATAGAGTGTGAAAACTGAGTTTCCTTGAGAGCTGCTTGGAAGCCTGATGGTGTGTGAAGTTAGTGAGCCAAATGGAGTTGTTCTCCCACAAGAACCACTCGGCTGATCCTTCTTCAATATGCCCTTCACCAACATGCAGTGTTTCCTTGATTGAATTAGCTCTCACACCAATATTTGCGTCTAGAGCCTTTGCATTGAGGGCTATCTGAAAACGGCTGTGGCGCTGAAGTTGCCTGTGAATGTGGAGTTGGTGGCATGTGAAACCCGCATGTGGAGCATTCGTTTGTGTGGGATGCTCTACCAGGTTCATTTCAGTCCTAGCCATACAAAGGGCACTAAGCATAGAGTGTGAAAACTGAGTTTCCTTGAGAGCTGCTTGGAAGCCTGATGGTGTGTGAAGTTAGTGAGCCAAATGGAGTTGTTCTCCCACAAGAACCACTCGGCTGATCCTTCTTCAATATGCCCTTCACCAACATGCAGTGTTTCCTTGATTGAATTAGCTCTCACACCAATATTTGCGTCTAGAGCCTTTGCATTGAGGGCTATCTGAAAACGGCTGTGGCGCTGAAGTTGCCTGTCAATGTGGAGTTGGTGGCATGTGAAACCCGCATGTGGAGCATTCGTTTGTGTGGGATGCTCTACCAGGTTCATTCCTAGATAATGCACTCAAAGGGCACTAAGCAATAGAGTGTGAAAACTGAGTTTCCTTGAGAGCTGCTTGGAAGCCTGATGGTGTGTGAAGTTAGTGAGCCAAATGGAGTTGTTCTCCCACAAGAACCACTCGGCTGATCCTTCTTCAATATGCCCTTCACCAACATGCAGTGTTTCCTTGATTGAATTAGCTCTCACACCAATATTTGCGTCTAGAGCCTTTGCATTGAGGGCTATCTGAAAACGGCTGTGGCGCTGAAGTTGCCTGTGAATGTGGAGTTGGTGGCATGTGAAACCCGCATGTGGAGCATTCGTTTGTGTGGGATGCTCTACCAGGTTCATTCCTAGATAATGCACTCAAAGGGCACTAAGCATAGAGTGTGAAAACTGAGTTTCCTTGAGAGCTGCTTGGAAGCCTGATGGTGTGTGAAGTTAGTGAGCCAAATGGAGTTGTTCTCCCACAAGAACCACTCGGCTGATCCTTCTTCAATATGCCCTTCACCAACATGCAGTGTTTCCTTGATTGAATTAGCTCTCACACCAATATTTGCGTCTAGAGCCTTTGCATTGAGGGCTATCTGAAAACGGCTGTGGCGCTGAAGTTGCCTGTGAATGTGGAGTTGGTGGCATGTGAAACCCGCATGTGGAGCATTCGTTTGTGTGGATGCTCTACCAGGTTCATTCCTAGATAATGCACTCAAAGGGCACTAAGCATAGAGTGTGAAAACTGAGTTTCCTTGAGAGCTGCTTGGAAGCCTGATGGTGTGTGAAGTTAGTGAGCCAAATGGAGTTGTTCTCCCACAAGAACCACTCGGCTGATCCTTCTTCAATATGCCCTTCACCAACATGCAGTGTTTCCTTGATTGAATTAGCTCTCACACCAATATTTGCGTCTAGAAGCCTTTGCATTGAGGGCTATCTGAAAACGGCTGTGGCGCTGAAGTTGCCTGTGAATGTGGAGTTGGTGGCATGTGAAACCCGCATGTGGAGCATTCGTTTGTGTGGGATGCTCTACCAGGTTCATTCCTAGATAATGCACTCAAAGGGCACTAAGCATAGAGTGTGAAAACTGAGTTTCCTTGAGAGCTGCTTGGAAGCCTGATGGTGTGTGAAGTTAGTGAGCCAAATGGAGTTGTTCTCCCACAAGAACCACTCGGCTGATCCTTCTTCAATATGCCCTTCACCAACATGCAGTGTTTCCTTGATTGAATTAGCTCTCACACCAATATTTGTGTCTAGAGCCTTTGCATTGAGGGCTATCTGAAAACGGCTGTGGCGCTGAAGTTGCCTGAGAATGTGGAGTTGGTGGCATGTGAAACCCGCATGTGGAGCATTCGTTTGTGTGGGATGCTCTACCAGGTTCATTTCAGTCCTAGCCATACAAAGGGCACTAAGCATAGAGTGTGAAAACTGAGTTTCCTTGAGAGCTGCTTGGAAGCCTGATGGTGTGTGAAGTTAGTGAGCCAAATGGAGTTGTTCTCCCACAAGAACCACTCGGCTGATCCTTCTTCAATATGCCCTTCACCAACATGCAGTGTTTCCTTGATTGAATTAGCTCTCACACCATATTTGCGTCTAGAGCCTTTGCATTGAGGGCTATCTGAAACGGCTGTGGCGCTGAAGTTGCCTGTCAATGTGGAGTTGGTGGCATGTGAAACCCGCATGTGGAGCATTCGTTTGTGTGGGATGCTCTACCAGGTTCATTCCTAGATAATGCACTCAAAGGGCACTAAGCATAGAGTGTGAAAACTGAGTTTCCTTGAGAGCTGCTTGGAAGCCTGATGGTGTGTGAAGTTAGTGAGCCAAATGGAGTTGTTCTCCCACAAGAACCACTCGGCTGATCCTTCTTCAATATGCCCTTCACCAACATGCAGTGTTTCCTTGATTGAATTAGCTCTCACACCAATATTTGCGTCTAGAGCCTTTGCATTGAGGGCTATCTGAAAACGGCTGTGGCGCTGAAGTTGCCTGTGAATGTGGAGTTGGTGGCATGTGAAACCCGCATGTGGAGCATTCGTTTGTGTGGGATGCTCTACCAGGTTCATTCCTAGATAATGCACTCAAACGGCACTAAGCATAGAGTGTGAAAACTGAGTTTCCTTAAGAGCTGCTTGGAAGCCTGATGGTGTGTGAAGTTAGTGAGCCAAATGGAGTTGTTCTCCCACAAGAACCACTCGGCTGATCCTTCTTCAATATGCCCTTCACCAACATGCAGTGTTTCCTTGATTGAATTAGCTCTCACACCAATATTTGCGTCTAGAGCCTTTGCATTGAGGGCTATCTGAAAACGGCTGTGGCGCTGAAGTTGCCTGTGAATGTGGAGTTGGTGGCATGTGAAACCCGCATGTGGAGCATTCGTTTGTGTGGGATGCTCTACCAGGTTCATTCCTAGATAATGCACTCAAAGGGCACTAAGCATAGAGTGTGAAAACTGAGTTTCCTTGAGAGCTGCTTGGAAGCCTGATGGTGTGTGAAGTTAGTGAGCCAAATGGAGTTGTTCTCCCACAAGAACCACTCGACTGATCCTTCTTCAATATGCCCTTCACCAACATGCAGTGTTTCCTTGATTGAATTAGCTCTCACACCAATATTTGCGTCTAGAGCCTTTGCATTGAGGGCTATCTGAAAACGGCTGTGGCGCTGAAGTTGCCTGTGAATGTGGAGTTGGTGGCATGTGAAACCCGCATGTGGAGCATTCGTTTGTGTGGGATGCTCTACCAGGTTCATTTCAGTCCTAGCCATACAAAGGGCACTAAGCATAGAGTGTGAAAACTGAGTTTCCTTGAGAGCTGCTTGGAAGCCTGATGGTGTGTGAAGTTAGTGAGCCAAATGGAGTTGTTCACCCACAAGAACCACTCGGCTGATCCTTCTTCAATATGCCCTTCACCAACATGCAGTGTTTCCTTGATTGAATTAGCTCTCACACCAATATTTGCGTCTAGAGCCTTTGCATTGAGGGCTATCTGAAAACGGCTGTGGCGCTGAAGTTGCCTGTGAATGTGGAGTTGGTGGCATGTGAAACCCGCATGTGGAGCATTCGTTTGTGTGGGATGCTCTACCAGGTTCATTTCAGTCCTAGCCATACAAAGGGCACTAAGCATAGAGTGTGAAAACTGAGTTTCCTTGAGAGCTGCTTGGAAGCCTGATGGTGTGTGAAGTTAGTGAGCCAAATGGAGTTGTTCTCCACAAGAACCACTCGACTGATCCTTCTTCAATATGCCCTTCACCAACATGCAGTGTTTCCTTGATTGAATTAGCTCTCACACCAATATTTGCGTCTAGAGCCTTTGCATTGAGGGCTATCTGAAAACGGCTGTGGCGCTGAAGTTGCCTGTGAATGTGGAGTTGGTGGCATGTGAAACCCGCATGTGGAGCATTCGTTTGTGTGGGATGCTCTACCAGGTTCATTTCAGTCCTTGCCATACAAAGGGCACTAAGCATAGAGTGTGAAAACTGAGTTTCCTGAGAGCTGCTTGGAAGCCTGATGGTGTGTGAAGTTAGTGAGCCAAATGGAGTTGTTCTCCCACAAGAACCACTCGGCTGATCCTTCTTCAATATGCCCTTCACCAACATGCAGTGTTTCCTTGATTGAATTAGCTCTCACACCAATATTTGCGTCTAGAGCCTTGCATTGAGGGCTATCTGAAAACGGCTGTGGCGCTGAAGTTGCCTGTGAATGTGGAGTTGGTGGCATGTGAAACCCGCATGTGGAGCATTCGTTTGTGTGGGATGCTCTACCAGGTTCATTTCAGTCCTAGCCATACAAATGGCACTAAGCATAGAGTGTGAAAACTGAGTTTCCTTGAGAGCTGCTTGGAAGCCTGATGGTGTGTGAAGTTAGTGAGCCAAATGGAGTTGTTCTCCCACAAGAACCACTCGGCTGATCCTTCTTCAATATGCCCTTCACCAACATGCAGTGTTTCCTTGATTGAATTAGCTCTCACACCAATATTTGTGTCTAGAGCCTTTGCATTGAGGGCTATCTGAAAACGGCTGTGGCGCTGAAGTTGCCTGTGAATGTGGAGTTGGTGGCATGTGAAACCCGCATGTGGAGCATTCGTTTGTGTGGGATGCTCTACCAGGTTCATTCCGAGATAATGCACTCAAAGGGCACTAAGCATAGAGTGTGAAAACTGAGTTTCCTTGAGAGCTGCTTGGAAACCTGATGGTGTGTGAAGTTAGTGAGCCAAATGGAGTTGTTCTCCCACAAGAACCACTCGGCTGATCCTTCTTCAATATGCCCTTCACCAACATGCAGTGTTTCCTTGTTTGAATTAGCTCTCACACCAATATTTGCGTCTAAAGCCTTTGCATTGAGGGCTATCTGAAAACGGCTGTGGCGCTGAAGTTGCCTGTGAATGTGGAGTTGGTGGCATGTGAAACCCGCATGTGGAGCATTCGTTTGTGTGGGATGCTCTACCAGGTTCATTCCTAGATAATTCACTCAAAGGGCACTAAGCATAGAGTGTGAAAACTGAGTTTCCTTGAGAGCTGCTTTTGAAGCCTGATGGTGTGTGAAGTTAGTGAGCCAAATGGAGTTGTTCTCCCACAAGAACCACTCGGCTGATCCTTCTTCAATATGCCCTTCACCAACATGCAGTGTTTCCTTGATTGAATTAGCTCTCACACCAATATTTGCGTCTAGAGCCTTTGCATTGAGGGCTATCTGAAAACGGCTGTGGCGCTGAAGTTGCCTGTGAATGTGGAGTTGGTGGCATGTGAAACCCGCATGTGGAGCATTCGTTTGTGTGGGATGCTCTACCAGGTTCGTTCCTAGATAATGCACTGAAAGGGCACTAAGCATAGAGTGTGAAAACTGAGTTTCCTTGAGAGCTGCTTGGAAGCCTGATGGTGTGTGAAGTTAGTGAGCCAAATGGAGTTGTTCACCCACAAGAACCACTCGACTGATCCTTCTTCAATATGCCCTTCACCAACATGCAGTGTTTCCTTGATTAAATTAGCTCTCACACCAATATTTGCGTCTAGAGCCTTTGCATTGAGGGCTATCTGAAAACGGCTGTGGTGCTGAAGTTGCCTGTGAATGTGGAGTTGGTGGCATGTGAAACCCGCATGTGGAGCATTCGTTTGTGTGGGATGCTCTACCAGGTTCATTTCAGTCCTAGCCATACAAAGGGCACTAAGCATAGAGTGTGAAAACTGAGTTTCCTTGAGAGCTGCTTGGAAGCCTGATGGTGTGTGAAGTTAGTGAGCCAAATGGAGTTGTTCTCCCACAAGAACCACTCGGCTGATCCTTCTTCAATATGCCCTTCACCAACATGCAGTGTTTCCTTGATTGAATTAGCTCTCACACCAATATTTGTGTCTAGAGCCTTTGCATTGAGGGCTATCTGAAAACGCTGTGGCGCTGAAGTTGCCTGTGAATGTGGAGTTGGTGGCATGTGAAACCCGCATGTGGAGCATTCGTTTGTGTGGGATGCTCTACCAGGTTCATTCCGAGATAATGCACTCAAAGGGCACTAAGCATAGAGTGTGAAAACTGAGTTTCCTTGAGAGCTGCTTGGAAACCTGATGGTGTGTGAAGTTAGTGAGCCAAATGGAGTTGTTCTCCCACAAGAACCACTCGGCTGATCCTTCTTCAATATGCCCTTCACCAACATGCAGTGTTTCCTTGTTTGAATAGCTCTCACACCAATATTTGCGTCTAGAGCCTTTGCATTGAGGGCTATCTGAAAACGGCTGTGGCGCTGAAGTTGCCTGTGAATGTGGAGTTGGTGGCATGTGAAACCCGCATGTGGAGCATTCGTTTGTGTGGGATGCTCTACCAGGTTCATTCCTAGATAATTCACTCAAAGGGCACTAAGCATAGAGTGTGAAAACTGAGTTTCCTTGAGAGCTGCTTTGAAGCCTGATGGTGTGTGAAGTTAGTGAGCCAAATGGAGTTGTTCTCCCACAAGAACCACTCGGCTGATCCTTCTTCAATATGCCCTTCACCAACATGCAGTGTTTCCTTGATTGAATTAGCTCTCACACCAATATTTGCGTCTAGAGCCTTTGCATTGAGGGCTATCTGAAAACGGCTGTGGCGCTGATGTTGCCTGTGAATGTGGAGTTGGTGGCATGTGAAACCCGCATGTGGAGCATTCGTTTGTGTGGGATGCTCTACCAGGTTCGTTCCTAGATAATGCACTGAAAGGGCACTAAGCATAGAGTGTGAAAACTGAGTTTCCTTGAGAGCTGCTTGGAAGCCTGATGGTGTGTGAAGTTAGTGAGCCAAATGGAGTTGTTCACCCACAAGAACCACTCGACTGATCCTTCTTCAATATGCCCTTCACCAACATGCAGTGTTTCCTTGATTGAATTAGCTCTCACAACCAATATTTGCGTCTAGAGCCTTTGCATTGAGGGCTATCTGAAAACGGCTGTGGCGCTGAAGTTGCCTGTGAATGTGGAGTTGGTGGCATGTGAAACCCGCATGTGGAGCATTCGTTTGTGTGGGATGCTCTACAGGTTCATTTCAGTCCTAGCCATACAAAGGGCACTAAGCATAGAGTGTGAAACTGAGTTTCCTTGAGAGCTGCTTGGAAGCCTGATGGTGTGTGAAGTTAGTGAGCCAAATGGAGTTGTTCTCCCACAAGAACCACTCGGCTGATCCTTCTTCAATATGCCCTTCACCAACATGCAGTGTTTCCTTGATTGAATTAGCTCTCACACCAATATTTGCGTCTAGAGCCTTTGCATTGAGGGCTATCTGAAATCGGCTGTGGCGCTGAAGTTGCCTGTGAATGTGGAGTTGGTGGCATGTGAAACCCGCATGTGGAGCATTCGTTTGTGTGGGATGCTCTCCCAGGTTCATTCCTAGATAACGCACTCAAAGGGCACTAAGCATAGAGTGTGAAAACTGAGTTTCCTTGAGAGCTGCTTGGAAGCCTGATGGTGTGTGAAGTTAGTGAGCCAAATGGAGTTGTTCTCCCACAAGAACCACTCGGCTGATCCTTCTTCAATATGCCCTTCACCAACATGCAGTGTTTCCTTGATTGAATTAGCTCTCACACCAATATTTGCGTCTAGAGCCTTTGCATTGAGGGCTATCTGAAAACGGCTGTGGCGCTGAAGTTGCCTGTGAATGTGGAGTTGGTGGCATGTGAAACCCGCATGTGGAGCATTCGTTTGTGTGGGATGCTCTACCAGGTTCATTTCAGTCCTTGCCATACAAAGGGCACTAAGCATAGAGTGTGAAAACTGAGTTTCCTTGAGAGCTGCTTGGAAGCCTGATGGTGTGTGAAGTTAGTGAGCCAAATGGAGTTGTTCTCCCACAAGAACCACTCGGCTGATCCTTCTTCAATATGCCCTTCACCAACATGCAGTGTTTCCTTGATTGAATTAGCTCTCACACCAATATTTGTGTCTAGAGCCTTTGCATTGAGGGCTTTCTGAAAATGGCTGTGGCGCTGAAGTTGCCTGTGAATGTGGAGTTGGTGGCATGTGAAACCCGCATGTGGAGCATTCGTTTGTGTGGGATGCTCTACCAGGTTCATTCCTAGATAATGCACTCAAAGGGCACTAAGCATAGAGTGTGAAAACTGAGTTTCCTTAAGAGCTGCTTGGAAGCCTGATGGTGTGTGAAGTTAGTGAGCCAAATGGAGTTGTTCTCCCACAAGAACCACTCGGCTGATCCTTCTTCAATATGCCCTTCACCAACATGCTGTGTTTCCTTGATTGAATTAGCTCTCACACCAATATTTGCGTCTAGAGCCTTTGCATTGAGGGCTATCTGAAAACGGCTGTGGCGCTGAAGTTGCCTGTGAATGTGGAGTTGGTGGCATGTGAAACCCGCATGTGGAGCATTCGTTTGTGTGGGATGCTCTACCAGGTTCATTCCTAGATAATGCACTGAAAGGGCACTAAGCATAGAGTGTGAAAACTGAGTTTCCTTGAGAGCTGCTTGGAAGCCTGATGGTGTGTGAAGTTAGTGAGCCAAATGAGTTGTTCTCCCACAAGAACCACTCGACTGATCCTTCTTCAATATGACCTTCACCAACATGCAGTGTTTCCTTGATTGAATTAGCTCTCACACCAATATTTGCGTCTAGAGCCTTTGCATTGAGGGCTATCTGAAAACGGCTGTGGCGCTGAAGTTGCCTGTGAATGTGGAGTTGGTGGCATGTGAAAGCCGCATGTGGAGCATTCGTTTGTGTGGGGATGCTCTACCAGGTTCATTTCAGTCCTAGCCATACAAAGGGCACTAAGCATAGAGTGTGAAAACTGAGTTTCCTTGAGAGCTGCTTGGAAGCCTGATGGTGTGTGAAGTTAGTGAGCCAAATGGAGTTGTTCTCCCACAAGAACCACTCGGCTGATCCTTCTTCAATATGCCCTTCACCAACATGCAGTGTTTCCTTGATTGAATTAGCTCTCACACCAATATTTGCGTCTAGAGCCTTTGCATTGAGGGCTATCTGAAAACGGCTGTGGCGCTGAAGTTGCCTGTGAATGTGGAGTTGGTGGCATGTGAAACCCGCATGTGGAGCATTCGTTTGTGTGGGATGCTCTACCAGGTTCATTTCAGTCCTTGCCCATACAAAGGGCACTAAGCATAGAGTGTGAAAACTGAGTTTCCTTGAGAGCTGCTTGGAAGCCTGATGGTGTGTGAAGTTAGTGAGCCAAATGGAGTTGTTCTCCCACAAGAACCACTCGGCTGATCCTTCTTCAATATGCCCTTCACCAACATGCAGTGTTTCCTTGATTGAATTAGCTCTCACACCAATATTTGCGTCTAGAGCCTTTGCATTGAGGGCTATCTGAAAACGGCTGTGGCGCTGAAGTTGCCTGTGAATGTGGAGATGGTGGCATGTGAAACCCGCATGTGGAGCATTCGTTTGTGTGGGATGCTCTACCAGGTTCATTCCTAGATAATGCACTGAAAGGGCACTAAGCATAGAGTGTGAAAACTGAGTTTCCTTGAGAGCTGCTTGGAAGCCTGATGGTGTGTGAAGTTAGTGAGCCAAATGGAGTTGTTCTCCACAAGAACCACTCGACTGATCCTTCTTCAATATGCCCTTCACCAACATGCAGTGTTTCCTTGATTGAATTAGCTCTCACACCAATATTTGCGTCTAGAGCCTTTGCATTGAGGGCTATCTGAAAACGGCTGTGGCGCTGAAGTTGCCTGTGAATGTGGAGTTGGTGGCATGTGAAAGCCGCATGTGGAGCATTCGTTTGTGTGGGATGCTCTACCAGGTTCATTTCAGTCCTAGCCATACAAAGGGCACTAAGCATAGAGTGTGAAAACTGAGTTTCCTTGAGAGCTGCTTGGAAGCCTGATGGTGTGTGAAGTTAGTGAGCCAAATGGAGTTGTTCTCCCACAAGAACCACTCGGCTGATCCTTCTTCAATATGCCCTTCACCAACATGCAGTGTTTCCTTGATTGAATTAGCTCTCACACCAATATTTGCGTCTAGAGCCTTTGCATTGAGGGCTATCTGAAAACGGCTGTGGCGCTGAAGTTGCCTGTGAATGTGGAGTTGGTGGCATGTGAAACCCGCATGTGGAGCATTCGTTTGTGTGGGATGCTCTACCAGGTTCATTTCAGTCCTACCCATACAAAGGGCACTAAGCATAGAGTGTGAAAACTGAGTTTCCTTGAGAGCTGCTTGGAAGCCTGATGGTGTGTGAAGTTAGTGAGCCAAATGGAGTTGTTCTCCCACAAGAACCACTCGGCTGATCCTTCTTCAATATGCCCTTCACCAACATGCAGTGTTTCCTTGATTGAATTAGCTCTCACACCAATATTTGCGTCTAGAGCCTTTGCATTGAGGGCTATCTGAAAACGGCTGTGGCGCTGAAGTTGCCTGTGAATGTGGAGTTGGTGGCATGTGAAACCCGCATGTGGAGCATTCGTTTGTGTGGGATGCTCTACCAGGTTCATTTCAGTCCTAGCCATACAAAGGGCACTAAGCATAGAGTGTGAAAACTGAGTTTCCTTGAGAGCTGCTTGGAAGCCTGATGGTGTGTGAAGTTAGTGAGCCAAATGGAGTTGTTCTCCCACAAGAACCACTCGGACTGATCCTTCTTCAATATGCCCTTCACCAACATGCAGTGTTTCCTTGATTGAATTAGCTCTCACACCAATATTTGCGTCTAGAGCCTTTGCATTGAGGGCTATCTGAAAACGGCTGTGGCGCTGAAGTTGCCTGTGAATGTGGAGTTGGTGGCATGTGAAAGCCGCATGTGGAGCATTCGTTTGTGTGGGATGCTCTACCAGGTTCATTTCAGTCCTAGCCATACAAAGGGCACTAAGCATAGAGTGTGAAAACTGAGTTTCCTTGAGAGCTGCTTGGAAGCCTGATGGTGTGTGAAGTTAGTGAGCCAAATGGAGTTGTTCTCCCACAAGAACCACTCGGCTGATCCTTCTTCAATATGCCCTTCACCAACATGCAGTGTTTCCTTGATTGAATTAGCTCTCACACCAATATTTGCGTCTAGAGCCTTTGCATTGAGGGCTATCTGAAAACGGCTGTGGCGCTGAAGTTGCCTGTGAATGTGGAGTTGGTGGCATGTGAAAGCCGCATGTGGAGCATTCGTTTGTGTGGGATGCTCTACCAGGTTCATTTCAGTCCTAGCCATACAAAGGGCACTAAGCATAGAGTGTGAAAACTGAGTTTCCTTGAGAGCTGCTTGGAAGCCTGATGGTGTGTGAAGTTAGTGAGCCAAATGGAGTTGTTCTCCCACAAGAACCACTCGGCTGATCCTTCTTCAATATGCCCTTCACCAACATGCAGTGTTTCCTTGATTGAATTAGCTCTCACACCAATATTTGCGTCTAGAGCCTTTGCATTGAGGGCTATCTGAAAACGGCTGTGGCGCTGAAGTTGCCTGTGAATGTGGAGTTGGTGGCATGTGAAACCCGCATGTGGAGCATTCGTTTGTGTGGGATGCTCTACCAGGTTCATTTCAGTCCTACCCATACAAAGGGCACTAAGCATAGAGTGTGAAAACTGAGTTTCCTTGAGAGCTGCTTGGAAGCCTGATGGTGTGTGAAGTTAGTGAGCCAAATGGAGTTGTTCTCCCACAAGAACCACTCGGCTGATCCTTCTTCAATATGCCCTTCACCAACATGCAGTGTTTCCTTGATTGAATTAGCTCTCACACCAATATTTGCGTCTAGAGCCTTGGCATTGAGGGCTTTCTGAAAATGGCTGTGGCGCTGAAGTTGCCTGTGAATGTGGAGTTGGTGGCATGTGAAACCCGCATGTGGAGCATTCGTTTGTGTGGGATGCTCTACCAGGTTCATTCCTAGATAATGCACTGAAAGGGCACTAAGCATAGAGTGTGAAAACTGAGTTTCCTTGAGAGCTGCTTGGAAGCCTGATGGTGTGTGAAGTTAGTGAGCCAAATGGAGTTGTTCTCCCACAAGAACCACTCGACTGATCCTTCTTCAATATGCCCCTTCACCAACATGCAGTGTTTCCTTGATTGAATTAGCTCTCACACCAATATTTGCGTCTAGAGCCTTTGCATTGAGGGCTATCTGAAAACGGCTGTGGGCGCTGAAGTTGCCTGTGAATGTGGAGTTGGTGGCATGTGAAAGCCGCATGTGGAGCATTCGTTTGTGTGGGATGCTCTACCAGGTTCATTTCAGTCCTAGCCATACAAAGGGCACTAAGCATAGAGTGTGAAAACTGAGTTTCCTTGAGAGCTGCTTGGAAGCCTGATGGTGTGTGAAGTTAGTGAGCCAAATGGAGTTGTTCTCCCACAAGAACCACTCGGCTGATCCTTCTTCAATATGCCCTTCACCAACATGCAGTGTTTCCTTGATTGAATTAGCTCTCACACCAATATTTGCGTCTAGAGCCTTTGCATTGAGGGCTATCTGAAAACGGCTGTGGCGCTGAAGTTGCCTGTGAATGTGGAGTTGGTGGCATGTGAAACCCGCATGTGGAGCATTCGTTTGTGTGGGATGCTCTACCAGGTTCATTTCAGTCCTTGCCATACAAAGGGCACTAAGCATAGAGTGTGAAAACTGAGTTTCCTTGAGAGCTGCTTGGAAGCCTGATGGTGTGTGAAGTTAGTGAGCCAAATGGAGTTGTTCTCCCACAAGAACCACTCGGCTGATCCTTCTTCAATATGCCCTTCACCAACATGCAGTGTTTCCTTGATTGAATTAGCTCTCACACCAATATTTGCGTCTAGAGCCTTTGCATTGAGGGCTATCTGAAAACGGCTGTGGCGCTGAAGTTGCCTGTGAATGTGGAGTTGGTGGCATGTGAAACCCGCATGTGGAGCATTCGTTTGTGTGGGATGCTCTACCAGGTTCATTTCAGTCCTAGCCATACAAAGGGCACTAAGCATAGAGTGTGAAAACTGAGTTTCCTTGAGAGCTGCTTGGAAGCCTGATGGTGTGTGAAGTTAGTGAGCCAAATGGAGTTGTTCTCCCCACAAGAACCACTCGGCTGATCCTTCTTCAATATGCCCTTCACCAACATGCAGTGTTTCCTTGATTGAATTAGCTCTCACACCAATATTTGCGTCTAGAGCCTTTGCATTGAGGGCTATCTGAAAACGGCTGTGGCGCTGAAGTTGCCTGTGAATGTGGAGTTGGTGGCATGTGAAACCCGCATGTGGAGCATTCGTTTGTGTGGGATGCTCTACCAGGTTCATTTCAGTCCTTGCCATACAAAGGGCACTAAGCATAGAGTGTGAAAACTGAGTTTCCTTGAGAGCTGCTTGGAAGCCTGATGGTGTGTGAAGTTAGTGAGCCAAATGGAGTTGTTCTCCCACAAGAACCACTCGGCTGATCCTTCTTCAATATGCCCTTCACCAACATGCAGTGTTTCCTTGATTGAATTAGCTCTCACACCAATATTTGCGTCTAGAGCCTTTGCATTGAGGGCTATCTGAAAACGGCTGTGGCGCTGAAGTTGCCTGTGAATGTGGAGATGGTGGCATGTGAAACCCGCATGTGGAGCATTCGTTTGTGTGGGATGCTCTACCAGGTTCATTCCTAGATAATGCACTGAAAGGGCACTAAGCATAGAGTGTGAAAACTGAGTTTCCTTGAGAGCTGCTTGGAAGCCTGATGGTGTGTGAAGTTAGTGAGCCAAATGGAGTTGTTCTCCCACAAGAACCACTCGACTGATCCTTCTTCAATATGCCCTTCACCAACATGCAGTGTTTCCTTGATTGAATTAGCTCTCACACCAATATTTGCGTCTAGAGCCTTTGCATTGAGGGCTATCTGAAAACGGCTGTGGCGCTGAAGTTGCCTGTGAATGTGGAGTTGGTGGCATGTGAAAGCCGCATGTGGAGCATTCGTTTGTGTGGGATGCTCTACCAGGTTCATTTCAGTCCTAGCCATACAAAGGGCACTAAGCATAGAGTGTGAAAACTGAGTTTCCTAGAGCTGCTTGGAAGCCTGATGGTGTGTGAAGTTAGTGAGCCAAATGGAGTTGTTCTCCCACAAGAACCACTCGGCTGATCCTTCTTCAATATGCCCTTCACCAACATGCAGTGTTTCCTTGATTGAATTAGCTCTCACACCAATATTTGCGTCTAGAGCCTTTGCATTGAGGGCTATCTGAAAACGGCTGTGGCGCTGAAGTTGCCTGTGAATGTGGAGTTGGTGGCATGTGAAACCCGCATGTGGAGCATTCGTTTGTGTGGGATGCTCTACCAGGTTCATTTCAGTCCTTGCCATACAAAGGGCACTAAGCATAGAGTGTGAAAACTGAGTTTCCTTGAGAGCTGCTTGGAAGCCTGATGGTGTGTGAAGTTAGTGAGCCAAATGGAGTTGTTCTCCCACAAGAACCACTCGGCTGATCCTTCTTCAATATGCCCTTCACCAACATGCAGTGTTTCCTTGATTGAATTAGCTCTCACACCAATATTTGCGTCTAGAGCCTTTGCATTGAGGGCTATCTGAAAACGGCTGTGGCGCTGAAGTTGCCTGTGAATGTGGAGTTGGTGGCATGTGAAACCCGCATGTGGAGCATTCGTTTGTGTGGGATGCTCTACCAGGTTCATTTCAGTCCTAGCCATACAAAGGGCACTAAGCATAGAGTGTGAAAACTGAGTTTCCTTGAGAGCTGCTTGGAAGCCTGATGGTGTGTGAAGTTAGTGAGCCAAATGGAGTTGTTCTCCCACAAGAACCACTCGGCTGATCCTTCTTCAATATGCCCTTCACCAACATGCAGTGTTTCCTTGATTGAATTAGCTCTCACACCAATATTTGCGTCTAGAGCCTTTGCATTGAGGGCTATCTGAAAACGGCTGTGGCGCTGAAGTTGCCTGTGAATGTGGAGTTGGTGGCATGTGAAACCCGCATGTGGAGCATTCGTTTGTGTGGGATGCTCTACCAGGTTCATTTCAGTCCTTGCCATACAAAGGGCACTAAGCATAGAGTGTGAAAACTGAGTTTCCTTGAGAGCTGCTTGGAAGCCTGATGGTGTGTGAAGTTAGTGAGCCAAATGGAGTTGTTCTCCCACAAGAACCACTCGGCTGATCCTTCTTCAATATGCCCTTCACCAACATGCAGTGTTTCCTTGATTGAATTAGCTCTCACACCAATATTTGCGTCTAGAGCCTTTGCATTGAGGGCTTTCTGAAAATGGCTGTGGCGCTGAAGTTGCCTGTGAATGTGGAGTTGGTGGCATGTGAAACCCGCATGTGGAGCATTCGTTTGTGTGGGATGCTCTACCAGGTTCATTCCTAGATAATGCACTCAAAGGGCACTAAGCATAGAGTGTGAAAACTGAGTTTCCTTGAGAGCTGCTTGGAAGCCTGATGGTGTGTGAAATTAGTGAGCCAAATGGAGTTGTTCTCCCACAAGAACCACTCGGCTGATCCTTCTTCAATATGCCCTTCACCAACATGCAGTGTTTCCTTGATTGAATTAGCTCTCACACCAATATTTGCGTCTAGAGCCTTTGCATTGAGGGCTATCTGAAAACGGCTGTGGCGCTGAAGTTGCCTGTGAATGTGGAGTTGGTGGCATGTGAAACCCGCATGTGGAGCATTCGTTTGTGTGGGATGCTGACCAAGTTTCATTTCAGTCCTGGGCACACAAAGAGCACTAAGCATAGAGTGTGAAAACTGAGTTTCCTTGAGAGCTGCTTGGAAGCCTGATGGTGTGTGAAGTTAGTGAGCCAAATGGAGTTGTTCTCCCACAAGAACCACTCGGCTGATCCTTCTTCAATATGCCCTTCACCAACATGCAGTGTTTCCTTGATTGAATTAGCTCTCACACCAATATTTGCGTCTAGAGCCTTTGCATTGAGGGCTATCTGAAAACGGCTGTGGCGCTGATGTTGCCTGTGAATGTGGAGTTGGTGGCATGTGAAACCCGCATGTGGAGCATTCGTTTGTGTGGGATGCTCTACCAGGTTCATTCCTAGATAATGCACTCAAAGGGCACTAAGCATAGAGTGTGAAAACTGAGTTTCCTTGAGAGCTGCTTGGAAGCCTGATGGTGTGTGAAGTTAGTGAGCCAAAGGGAGTTGTTCTCCCACAAGAACCACTCGGCTGATCCTTCTTCAATATGCCCTTCACCAACATGCAGTGTTTCCTTGATTGAATTAGCTCTCACACCAATATTTGCGTCTAAAGCCTTTGCATTGAGGGCTATCTGAAAACGGCTGTGGCGCTGAAGTTGCCTGTGAATGTGGAGTTGGTGTAATGTGAAACCCGCATGTGGAGCATTCGTTTGTGTGGGATGCTCTACCAGGTTCATTTCAGTCCTAGCCATACAAAGGGCACTAAGCATAGAGTGTGAAAACTGAGTTTCCTTGAGAGCTGCTTGGAAGCCTGATGGTGTGTGAAGTTAGTGAGCCAAATGGAGTTGTTCTCCCACAAGAACCACTCGGCTGATCCTTCTTCAATATGCCCTTCACCAACATGCAGTGTTTCCTTGATTGACTTAGCTCTCACACCAATATTTGCGTCTATGCCTTTGCATTGAGGGCTATCTGAAAACGGCTGTGGCGCTGAAGTTGCCTGAGAATGTGGAGTTGGTGGCATGTGAAACCCGCATGTGGAGTATTCGTTTGTGTGGGATGCTCTACCAGGTTCATTCCTAGATAATGCACTCAAAGGGCACTAAGCATAGAGTGTGAAAACTGAGTTTCCTTGAGAGCTGCTTGGAAGCCTGATGGTGTGTGAAGTTAGTGAGCCAAATGGAGTTGTTCTCCCACAAGAAGCACTCGGCTGCTCCTTCTCAATATGCCCTTCACCAACATGCAGTGTTTCCTTGATTGAATTAGCTCTCACACCAATATTTGCGTCTAGAGCCTTTGCATTGAGGGCTATCTGAAAACGGCTGTGGCGCTGAATTTGCCTGTGAATGTGGAGTTGGTGGCATGTGAAACCCGCATGTGGAGCATTCGTTTGTGTGGGATGCTCTACCAGGTTCATTTCAGTCCTAGCCATACAAAGGGCACTAAGCATAGAGTGTGAAAACTGAGTTTCCTTGAGAGCTGCTTGGAAGCCTGATGGTGTGTGAAGTTAGTGAGCCAAATGGAGTTGTTCTCCCACAAGAACCACTCGGCTGATCCTTCTTCAATATGCCCTTCACCAACATGCAGTGTTTCCTTGATTGAATTAGCTCTCACACCAATATTTGCGTCTAGAGCCTTTGCATTGAGGGCTATCTGAAAACGGCTGTGGCGCTGAAGTTGCCTGTGAATGTGGAGTTGGTGGCATGTGAAACCCGCATGTGGAGCATTCGTTTGTGTGGGATGCTCTACCAGGTTCATTCCTAGATAATGCACTCAAAGGGCACTAAGCATAGAGTGTGAAAACTGAGTTTCCTTGAGAGCTGCTTGGAAGCCTGATGGTGTGTGAAGTTAGTGAGCCAAATGGAGTTGTTCTCCCACAAGAACCACTCGGCTGATCCTTCTTCAATATGCCCTTCACCAACATGCAGTGTTTCCTTGATTGAATTAGCTCTCACACCAATATTTGCGTGTAGAGCCTTTGCATTGAGGGCTATCTGAAAACGGCTGTGGCGCTGAAGTTGCCTGTGAATGTGGAGTTGGTGGCATGTGAAACCCGCATGTGGAGCATTCGTTTGTGTGGGATGCTGACCAAGTTTCATTTCAGTCCTGGGCACACAAAGAGCACTAAGCATAGAGTGTGAAAACTGAGTTTCCTTGAGAGCTGCTTGGAAGCCTGATGGTGTGTGAAGTTAGTGAGCCAAATGGAGTTGTTCTCCCACAAGAACCACTCGGCTGATCCTTCTTCAATATGCCCTTCACCAACATGCAGTGTTTCCTTGATTGAATTAGCTCTCACACCAATATTTGCGTCTAGAGCCTTTGCATTGAGGGCTATCTGAAAACGGCTGTGGCGCTGATGTTGCCTGTGAATGTGGAGTTGGTGGCATGTGAAACCCGCATGTGGAGCATTCGTTTGTGTGGGATGCTCTACCAGGTTCATTCCTAGATAATGCACTCAAAGGGCACTAAGCAAAGAGTGTGAAAACTGAGTTTCCTTAAGAGCTGCTTGGAAGCCTGATGGTGTGTGAAGTTAGTGAGCCAAATGGAGTTGTTCTCCCACAAGAACCACTCGACTGATCCTTCTTCAATATGCCCTTCAGCAACATGCAGTGTTTCCTTGATTGAATTAGCTCTCACACCAATATTTGCGTCTAGAGTCTTTGCATTGAGGGCTATCTGAAAATGGGCTGTGGCGCTGAAGTTGCCTGTGAATGTGGAGTTGGTGGCATGTGAAACCCGCATGTGGAGCATTCGTTTGTGTGGGATGCTGACCAAGCTTCACGTCAGTCCTGGGCACACAAAGAGCACTAAGCATAGAGTGTGAAAACTGAGTTTCCTTGAGAGCTGCTTGGAAGCCTGATGGTGTGTGAAGTTAGTGAGCCAAATAGAGTTGTTCTCCCACAAGAACCACTCGGCTGATCCTTCTTCAATATGCCCTTCACCAACATGCAGTGTTTCCTTGATTGAATTAGCTCTCACACCAATATTTGCGTCTAGAGCCTTTGCATTGAGGGCTATCTGAAAACGGCTGTGGCGCTGAAGTTGCCTGTGAATGTGGAATTGGTGGCATGTGAAACCCGCATGTGGAGCATTCGTTTGTGTGGGATGCTCTACCAGGTTCATTTCAGTCCTAACCATACAAAGGGCACTAAGCATAGAGTGTGAAAACTGAGTTTCCTTGAGAGCTGCTTGGAAGCCTGATGGTGTGTGAAGTTAGTGAGCCAAATGGAGTTGTTCTCCCACAAGAACCACTCGGCTGATCCTTCTTCAATATGCCCTTCACCAACATGCAGTGTTTCCTTGATTGAATTAGCTCTCACACCAATATTTGCGTCTAGAGCCTTTGCATTGAGGGCTATCTGAAAACGGCTGTGGCGCTGAAGTTGCCTGTGAATGTGGAGTTGGTGGCATGTGAAACCCGCATGTGGAGCATTCGTTTGTGTGGGATGCTCTACCAGGTTCATTCCTAGATAATGCACTCAAAGGGCACTAAGCAAAGAGTGTGAAAACTGAGTTTCCTTAAGAGCTGCTTGGAAGCCTGATGGTGTGTGAAGTTAGTGAGCCAAATGGAGTTGTTCTCCCACAAGAACCACTCGACTGATCCTTCTTCAATATGCCCTTCACCAACATGCAGTGTTTCCTTGATTGAATTAGCTCTCACACCAATATTTGCGTCTAGAGTCTTTGCATTGAGGGCTATCTGAAAACGGCTGTGGCGCTGAAGTTGCCTGTGAATGTGGAGTTGGTGTAATGTGAAACCCGCATGTGGAGCATTCGTTTGTGTGGGATGCTGACCAAGCTTCCTGTCAATCCTGGGCACACAAAGAGCACTAAGCATAGAGTGTGAAAACTGAGTTTCCTTGAGAGCTGCTTGGAAGCCTGATGGTGTGTGAAGTTAGTGAGCCAAATAGAGTTGTTCTCCCACAAGAACCACTCGGCTGATCCTTCTTCAATATGCCTTTCACCAACATGCAGTGTTTCCTTGATTGAATTAGCTCTCACACCAATATTTGCGTCTAGAGCCTTTGCATTGAGGGCTATCTGAAAACGGCTGTGGCGCTGAAGTTGCCTGTGAATGTGGAGTTGGTGGCATGTGAAACCCGCATGTGGAGCATTCGTTTGTGTGGGATGCTCTCCAAGCTTCATTTCAGTCCTAGGCACTCAAAGGGCACTAAGCATAGAGTGTGAAAACTGAGTTTCCTTGAGAGCTGCTTGGAAGCCTGATGGTGTGTGAAGTTAGTGAGCCAAATGGAGTTGTTCTCCCACAAGAACCACTCGGCTGATCCTTCTTCAATATGCCCTTCACCAACATGCAGTGTTTCCTTGATTGAATTAGCTCTCACACCAATATTTGCGTCTAGAGCCTTTGCATTGAGGGCTATCTGAAAATGGCTATGGCGCTGAAGTTGCCTGAGAATGTGGAGTTGGTGGCATGTGAAACCCGCATGTGGAGCATTCGTTTGTGTGGGATGCTCTACCAGGTTCATTCCTAGATAATGCACTCAAAGGGCACTAAGCATAGAGTGTGAAAACTGAGTTTCCTTAAGAGCTGCTTGGAAGCCTGATGGTGTGTGAAGTTAGTGAGCCAAATGGAGTTGTTCTCCCACAAGAACCACTCGGCTGATCCTTCTTCAATATGCCCTTCACCAACATGCAGTGTTTCCTTGATTGAATTAGCTCTCACACCAATATTTGCGTCTAGAGCCTTTGCATTGAGGGCTATCTGAAAACGGCTGTGGCGCTGAAGTTGCCTGTGAATGTGGAGTTGGTGGCATGTGAAACCCGCATGTGGAGCATTTGTTTGTGTGGGATGCTCTACCAGGTTCATTTCAGTCCTAGCCATACAAAGGGCACTAAGCATAGAGTGTGAAAACTGAGTTTCCTTGAGAGCTGCTTGGAAGCCTGATGGTGTGTGAAGTTAGTGAGCCAAATGGAGTTGTTCTCCCACAAGAACCACTCGGCTGATCCTTCTTCAATATGCCCTTCACCAACATGCAGTGTTTCCTTGATTGAATTAGCTCTCACACCAATATTTGCGTCTAGAGCCTTTGCATTGAGGGCTATCTGAAAACGGCTGTGGCGCTGAAGTTGCCTGTGAATGTGGAGTTGGTGGCATGTGAAACCCGCATGTGGAGCATTCGTTTGTGTGGGATGCTCTACCAGGTTCATTTCAGTCCTTGCCATACAAAGGGCACTAAGCATAGAGTGTGAAAACTGAGTTTCCTTGAGAGCTGCTTGGAAGCCTGATGGTGTGTGAAGTTAGTGAGCCAAATGGAGTTGTTCTCCCACAAGAACCACTCGACTGATCCTTCTTCAATATGACCTTCACCAACATGCAGTGTTTCCTTGATTGAATTAGCTCTCACACCAATATTTGGTCTAGAGCCTTTGCATTGAGGGCTATCTGAAAACGGCTGTGGCGCTGAAGTTGCCTGTGAATGTGGAGTTGGTGGCATGTGAAAGCCGCATGTGGAGCATTCGTTTGTGTGGGATGCTCTACCAGGTTCATTTCAGTCCTAGCCATACAAAGGGCACTAAGCATAGAGTGTGAAAACTGAGTTTCCTTGAGAGCTGCTTGGAAGCCTGATGGTGTGTGAAGTTAGTGAGCCAAATGGAGTTGTTCTCCCACAAGAACCACTCGGCTGATCCTTCTTCAATATGCCCTTCACCAACATGCAGTGTTTCCTTGATTGAATTAGCTCTCACACCAATATTTGCGTCTAGAGCCTTTGCATTGAGGGCTATCTGAAAACGGCTGTGGCGCTGAAGTTGACTGTGAATTTGGAGTTGGTGGCATGTGAAACCCGCATGTGGAGTATTCGTTTGTGTGGGATGCTCTACCAGGTTCATTCCTAGATAATGCATTCAATGGGCACTAAACATAGAGTGTGAAAACTGAGTTTCCTTGAGAGCTGCTTGGAAGCCTGATGGTGTGTGAAGTTAGTGAGCCAAATGGAGTTGTTCTCCCACAAGAACCACTCGGCTGATCCTTCTTCAATATGCCCTTCACCAACATGCAGTGTTTCCTTGATTGAATTAGCTCTCACACCAATATTTGCGTCTAGAGCCTTTGCATTGAGGGCTATCTGAAAACGGCTGTGGCGCTGAAGTTGCCTGTGAATGTGGAGTTGGTGGCATGTGAAACCCGCATGTGGAGCATTCGTTTGTGTAGGATGCTCTACCAGGTTCATTTCAGTCCTTGCCATACAAAGGGCACTAAGCATAGAGTGTGAAAACTGAGTTTCCTTGAGAGCTGCTTGGAAGCCTGATGGTGTGTGAAGTTAGTGAGCCAAATGGAGTTGTTCTCCCACAAGAACCACTCGGCTGATCCTTCTTCAATATGCCCTTCACCAACATGCAGTGTTTCCTTGATTGAATTAGCTCTCACACCAATATTTGCGTCTAGAGCCTTTGCATTGAGGGCTATCTGAAAACGGCTGTGGCGCTGAAGTTGCCTGTGAATGTGGAGTTGGTGGCATGTGAAACCCGCATGTGGAGCATTCGTTTGTGTGGGATGCTCTACCAGGTTCATTTCAGTCCTAGCCATACAAAGGGCACTAAGCATAGAGTGTGAAAACTGAGTTTCCTTGAGAGCTGCTTGGAAGCCTGATGGTGTGTGAAGTTAGTGAGCCAAATGGAGTTGTTCTCCCACAAGAACCACTCAGCTGATCCTTCTTCAATATGCCCTTCACCAACATGCAGTGTTTCCTTGATTGAATTAGCTCTCACACCAATATTTGCGTCTAGAGCCTTTGCATTGAGGGCTATCTGAAAACGGCTGTGGCGCTGAAGTTGCCTGAGTATGTGGAGTTGGTGGCATGTGAAACCCGCATGTGGAGCATTCGTTTGTGTGGGATGCTCTACCAGGTTCATTCCTAGATAATGCACTCAAAGGGCACTAAGCATAGAGTGTGAAAACTGAGTTTCCTTGAGAGCTGCTTGGAAGCCTGATGGTGTGTGAAGTTAGTGAGCCAAATGGAGTTGTTCTCCCACAAGAACCACTCGACTGATCCTTCTTCAGTATGACCTTCACCAACATGCAGTGTTTCCTTGATTGAATTAGCTCTCACACCAATATTTGGTCTAGAGCCTTTGCATTGAGGGCTATCTGAAAACGGCTGTGGCGCTGAAGTTGCCTGTGAATGTGGAGTTGGTGGCATGTGAAAGCCGCATGTGGAGCATTCGTTTGTGTGGGATGCTCTACCAGGTTCATTTCAGTCCTAGCCATACAAAGGGCACTAAGCATAGAGTGTGAAAACTGAGTTTCCTTGAGAGCTGCTTGGAAGCCTGATGGTGTGTGAAGTTAGTGAGCCAAATGGAGTTGTTCTCCCACAAGAACCACTCGGCTGATCCTTCTTCAATATGCCCTTCACCAACATGCAGTGTTTCCTTGATTGAATTAGCTCTCACACCAATATTTGCGTCTAGAGCCTTTGCATTGAGGGCTATCTGAAAACGGCTGTGGCGCTGAAGTTGACTGTGAATTTGGAGTTGGTGGCATGTGAAACCCGCATGTGGAGTATTCGTTTGTGTGGGATGCTCTACCAGGTTCATTCCTAGATAATGCATTCAATGGGCACTAAACATAGAGTGTGAAAACTGAGTTTCCTTGAGAGCTGCTTGGAAGCCTGATGGTGTGTGAAGTTAGTGAGCCAAATGGAGTTGTTCTCCCACAAGAACCACTCGGCTGATCCTTCTTCAATATGCCCTTCACCAACATGCAGTGTTTCCTTGATTGAATTAGCTCTCACACCAATATTTGCGTCTAGAGCCTTTGCATTGAGGGCTATCTGAAAACGGCTGTGGCGCTGAAGTTGCCTGTGAATGTGGAGTTGGTGGCATGTGAAACCCGCATGTGGAGCATTCGTTTGTGTAGGATGCTCTACCAGGTTCATTTCAGTCCTTGCCATACAAAGGGCACTAAGCATAGAGTGTGAAAACTGAGTTTCCTTGAGAGCTGCTTGGAAGCCTGATGGTGTGTGAAGTTAGTGAGCCAAATGGAGTTGTTCTCCCACAAGAACCACTCGGCTGATCCTTCTTCAATATGCCCTTCACCAACATGCAGTGTTTCCTTGATTGAATTAGCTCTCACACCAATATTTGCGTCTAGAGCCTTTGCATTGAGGGCTATCTGAAAACGGCTGTGGCGCTGAAGTTGCCTGTGAATGTGGAGTTGGTGGCATGTGAAAGCCGCATGTGGAGCATTCGTTTGTGTGGGATGCTCTACCAGGTTCATTTCAGTCCTAGCCATACAAAGGGCACTAAGCATAGAGTGTGAAAACTGAGTTTCCTTGAGAGCTGCTTGGAAGCCTGATGGTGTGTGAAGTTAGTGAGCCAAATGGAGTTGTTCTCCCACAAGAACCACTCAGCTGATCCTTCTTCAATATGCCCTTCACCAACATGCAGTGTTTCCTTGATTGAATTAGCTCTCACACCAATATTTGCGTCTAGAGCCTTTGCATTGAGGGCTATCTGAAAACGGCTGTGGCGCTGAAGTTGCCTGAGTATGTGGAGTTGGTGGCATGTGAAACCCGCATGTGGAGCATTCGTTTGTGTGGGATGCTCTACCAGGTTCATTCCTAGATAATGCACTCAAAGGGCACTAAGCATAGAGTGTGAAAACTGAGTTTCCTTGAGAGCTGCTTGGAAGCCTGATGGTGTGTGAAGTTAGTGAGCCAAATGGAGTTGTTCTCCCACAAGAAGCACTCGGCTGCTCCTTCTTCAATATGCCCTTCACCAACATGCAGTGTTTCCTTGATTGAATTAGCTCTCACACCAATATTTGCGTCTAGAGCCTTTGCATTGAGGGCTATCTGAAAACGGCTGTGGCGCTGAATTTGCCTGTGAATGTGGAGTTGGTGGCATGTGAAACCCGCATGTGGAGCATTCGTTTGTGTGGGATGCTCTACCAGGTTCATTTCAGTCCTAGCCATACAAAGGGCACTAAGCATAGAGTGTGAAAACTGAGTTTCCTTAAGAGCTGCTTGGAAGCCTGATGGTGTGTGAAGTTAGTGAGCCAAATGGAGTTGTTCTCCCACAAGAACCACTCGGCTGATCCTTCTTCAATATGCCCTTCACCAACATGCAGTGTTTCCTTGATTGAATTAGCTCTCACACCAATATTTGCGTCTAGAGCCTTTGCATTGAGTTCTATCTGAAAACGGCTATGGCGCTGAAGTTGCCTGTGAATGTGGAGTTGGTGGCATGTGAAACCCGCATGTGGAGCATTCGTTTGTGTGGGATGCTCTACCAGGTTCATTCCTAGATAATGCACTCAAAGGGCACTAAGCATAGAGTGTGAAAACTGAGTTTCTTTGAGAGCTGCTTGGAAGCCTGATGGTGTGTGAAGTTAGTGAGCCAAATGGAGTTGTTCTCCCACAAGAACCACTCGACTGATCCTTCTTCAATATGCCCTTCACCAACATGCAGTGTTTCTTTGATTGAATTAGCTCTCACACCAATATTTGCGTCTAGAGCCTTTGCATTGAGGGCTATCTGAAAACGGCTGTGGCGCTGAAGTTGCCTGTGAATGTGGAGTTGGTGGCATGTGAAACCCGCATGTGGAGCATTCGTTTGTGTGGGATGCTCTACCAGGTTCATTCCTAGATAATGCACTCAAAGGGCACTAAGCAAAGAGTGTGAAAACTGAGTTTCCTTGAGAGCTGCTTGGAAGCCTGATGGTGTGTGAAGTTAGTGAGCCAAATGGAGTTGTTCTCCCACAAGAACCACTCGGCTGATCCTTCTTCAATATGCCCTTCACCAACATGCAGTGTTTCCTTCATTGAATTAGCTCTCACACCAATATTTGCGTCTAGAGCCTTTGCATTGAGGGCTATCTGAAAACGGCTGTGGCGCTGATGTTGCCTGTGAATGTGGAGTTGGTGGCATGTGAAACCCGCATGTGGAGCATTCGTTTGTGTGGGATGCTCTACCAGGTTCATTCCTAGATAATGCACTCAAAGGGCACTAAGCATAGAGTGTGAAAACTGAGTTTCTTTGAGAGCTGCTTGGAAGCCTGATGGTGTGTGAAGTTAGTGAGCCAAATGGAGTTGTTCTCCCACAAGAACCACTCGGCTGATCCTTCTTCAATATGCCCTTCACCAACATGCAGTGTTTCCTTGATTGAATTAGCTCTCACACCAATATTTGCGTCTAGAGCCTTTGCATTGAGGGCTATCTGAAAACGGCTGTGGCGCTGAAGTTGCCTGTGAATGTGGAATTGGTGGCATGTGAAAGCCGCATGTGGAGCATTCGTTTGTGTGGGATGCTGACCAAGCTTCATGTCAGTCCTGGGCACACAAAGAGCACTAAGCATAGAGTGTGAAAACTGAGTTTCCTTGAGAGCTACTTGGAAGCCTGATGGTGTGTGAAGTTAGTGAGCCAAATGGAGTTGTTCTCCCACAAGAACCACTCGGCTGATCCTTCTTCAATATGCCCTTCACCAACTTGCAGTGTTTCCTTGATTGAATTAGCTCTCACACCAATATTTGCGTCTAGAGCCTTTGCATTGAGGGCTATCTGAAAACGGCTGTGGCGCTGAAGTTGCCTGTGAATGTGGAGTTGGTGGCATGTGAAACCCGCATGTGGAGCATTCGTTCGTGTGGGATGCTCTACCAGGTTCATTCCTAGATAATGCACTCAAAGGGCACTAAGCATAGAGTGTGAAAACTGAGTTTCCTTGAGAGCTGCTTGGAAGCCTGATGGTGTGTGAAGTTAGTGAGCCAAATGGAGTTGTTCTCCCACAAGAACCACTCGACTGATCCTTCTTCAATATGCCCTTCACCAACATGCAGTGTTTCCTTGATTGAATTAGCTCTCACACCAATATTTGCGTCTAGAGCCTTTGCATTGAGGGCTATCTGAAAACGGCTGTGGCGCTGAAGTTGCCTGTGAATGTGGAGTTGGTGGCATGTGAAACCCGCATGTGGAGCATTCGTTTGTGTGGGATGCTCTACCAGGTTCATTTCAGTCCTAGCCATACAAAGGGCACTAAGCATAGAGTGTGAAAACTGAGTTTCCTTGAGAGCTGCTTGGAAGCCTGATGGTGTGTGAAGTTAGTGAGCCAAATGGAGTTGTTCTCCCACAAGAACCACTCGGCTGATCCTTCTTCAATATGCCCTTCACCAACATGCAGTGTTTCCTTGATTGAATTAGCTCTCACACCAATATTTGCGTCTAGAGCCTTTGCATTGAGGGCTATCTGAAAACGGCTGTGGCGCTGAAGTTGCCTGTGAATTTGGAGTTGGTGGCATGTGAAACCCGCATGTGGAGTATTCGTTTGTGTGGGATGCTCTACCAGGTTCATTCCTAGATAATGCATTCAATGGGCACTAAACATAGAGTGTGAAAACTGAGTTTCCTTGAGAGCTGCTTGGAAGCCTGATGGTGTGTGAAGTTAGTGAGCCAAATGGAGTTGTTCTCCCACAAGAACCACTCGACTGATCCTTCTTCAATATGCCCTTCACCAACATGCAGTGTTTCCTTGATTGAATTAGCTCTCACACCAATATTTGCGTCTAGAGCCTTTGCATTGAGGGCTATCTGAAAACGGCTGTGGCGCTGAAGTTGCCTGTGAATGTGGAGTTGGTGGCATGTGAAACCCGCATGTGGAGCATTCGTTTGTGTGGGATGCTCTACCAGGTTCATTTCAGTCCTTGCCATACAAAGGGCACTAAGCATAGAGTGTGAAAACTGAGTTTCCTTGAGAGCTGCTTGGAAGCCTGATGGTGTGTGAAGTTAGTGAGCCAAATGGAGTTGTTCTCCCACAAGAACCACTCGGCTGATCCTTCTTCAATATGCCCTTCACCAACATGCAGTGTTTCCTTGATTGAATTAGCGCTCACACCAATATTTGCGTCTAGAGCCTTTGCATTGAGGGCTTTCTGAAAATGGCTGTGGCGCTGAAGTTGCCTGTGAATGTGGAGTTGGTGGCATGTGAAACCCGCATGTGGAGCATTCGTTTGTGTGGGATGCTCTACCAGGTTCATTCCTAGATGATGCACTCAAAGAGCACTAAGCATAGAGTGTGAAAACTGAGTTTCCTTAAGAGCTGCTTGGAAGCCTGATGGTGTGTGAAGTTAGTGAGCCAAATGGAGTTGTTCTCCCACAAGAACCACTCGGCTGATCCTTCTTCAATATGCCCTTCACCAACATGCAGTGTTTCCTTGATTGAATTAGCTCTCACACCAATATTTGCGTCTAGAGCCTTTGCATTGAGGGCTATCTGAAAACGGCTGTGGCGCTGAAGTTGCCTGTGAATGTGGAGTTGGTGGCATGTGAAAGCCGCATGTGGAGCATTCGTTTGTGTGGGATGCTCTACCAGGTTCATTTCAGTCCTAGCCATCCAAAGGGCACTAAGCATAGAGTGTGAAAACTGAGTTTCCTTGAGAGCTGCTTGGAAGCCTGATGGTGTGTGAAGTTAGTGAGCCAAATGGAGTTGTTCTCCCACAAGAACCACTCGGCTGATCCTTCTTCAATATGCCCTTCACCAACATGCAGTGTTTCCTTGATTGAATTAGCTCTCACACCAATATTTGCGTCTAGAGCCTTTGCATTGAGGGCTATCTGAAAATGGCTATGGCGCTGAAGTTGCCTGTGAATGTGGAGTTGGTGGCATGTGAAACCCGCATGTGGAGCATTCGTTTGTGTTTGATGCTCTACCAGGTTCATTCCTAGATAATGCACTCAAAGGGCACTAAGCAAAGAATGTGAAAACTGAGTTTCCTTAAGAGCTGCTTGGAAGCCTGATGGTGTTTGAAGTTAGTGAGCCAAATGGAGTTGTTCTCCCACAAGAACCACTCGGCTGATCCTTCTTCAATATGCCCTTCACCAACATGCAGTGTTTCCTTGATTGAATTAGCTCTCACACCAATATTTGCGTCTAGAGCCTTTGCATTGAGGGCTATCTGAAAACGGCTGTGGCGCTGAAGTTGCCTGTGAATGTGGAGTTGGTGGCATGTGAAACCCGCATGTGGAGCATTCGTTTGTGTGGGATGCTCTACCAGGTTCATTCCTAGATAATGCACTCAAAGGGCACTAAGCATAGAGTGTGAAAACTGAGTTTCTTTGAGAGCTGCTTGGAAGCCTGATGGTGTGTGAAGTTAGTGAGCCAAATGGAGTTGTTCTCCCACAAGAACCACTCGGCTGATCCTTCTTCAATATGCCCTTCACCAACATGCAGTGTTTCCTTGATTGAATTAGCTCTCACACCAATATTTGCGTCTAGAGCCTTTGCATTGAGGGCTATCTGAAAACGGCTGTGGCGCTGAATTTGCCTGTGAATGTGGAGTTGGTGGCATGTGAAACCCGCATGTGGAGCATTCGTTTGTGTGGGATGCTCTACCAGGTTCATTTCAGTCCTAGCCATACAAAGGGCACTAAGCATAGAGTGTGAAAACTGAGTTTCCTTAAGAGCTGCTTGGAAGCCTGATGGTGTGTGAAGTTAGTGAGCCAAATGGAGTTGTTCTCCCACAAGAACCACTCGGCTGATCCTTCTTCAATATGCCCTTCACCAACATGCAGTGTTTCCTTGATTGAATTAGCTCTCACACCAATATTTGCGTCTAGAGCCTTTGCATTGAGTTCTATCTGAAAACGGCTATGGCGCTGAAGTTGCCTGTGAATGTGGAGTTGGTGGCATGTGAAACTCGCATGTGGAGCATTCGTTTGTGTGGGATGCTCTACCAGGTTCATTCCTAGATAATGCACTCAAAGGGCACTAAGCATAGAGTGTGAAAACTGAGTTTCTTTGAGAGCTGCTTGGAAGCCTGATGGTGTGTGAAGTTAGTGAGCCAAATGGAGTTGTTCTCCCACAAGAACCACTCGGCTGATCCTTCTTCAATATGCCCTTCACCAACATGCAGTGTTTCCTTGATTGAATTAGCTCTCACACCAATATTTGCGTCTAGAGCCTTTGCATTGAGGGCTATCTGAAAACGGCTGTGGCGCTGATGTTGCCTGTGAATGTGGAGTTGGTGGCATGTGAAACCCGCATGTGGAGCATTCGTTTGTGTGGGATGCTCTACCAGGTTCATTCCTAGATAATGCACTCAAAGGGCACTAAGCATAGAGTGTGAAAACTGAGTTTCTTTGAGAGCTGCTTGGAAGCCTGATGGTGTGTGAAGTTAGTGAGCCAAATGGAGTTGTTCTCCCACAAGAACCACTCGGCTGATCCTTCTTCAATATGCCCTTCACCAACATGCAGTGTTTCCTTGATTGAATTAGCTCTCACACCAATATTTGCGTCTAGAGCCTTTGCATTGAGGGCTATCTGAAAACGGCTGTGGCGCTGAAGTTGCCTGTGAATGTGGAATTGGTGGCATGTGAAAGCCGCATGTGGAGCATTCGTTTGTGTGGGATGCTGACCAAGCTTCATGTCAGTCCTGGGCACACAAAGAGCACTAAGCATAGAGTGTGAAAACTGAGTTTCCTTGAGAGCTACTTGGAAGCCTGATGGTGTGTGAAGTTAGTGAGCCAAATGGAGTTGTTCTCCCACAAGAACCACTCGGCTGATCCTTCTTCAATATGCCCTTCACCAACTTGCAGTGTTTCCTTGATTGAATTAGCTCTCACACCAATATTTGCGTCTAGAGCCTTTGCATTGAGGGCTATCTGAAAACGGCTGTGGCGCTGAAGTTGCCTGTGAATGTGGAGTTGGTGGCATGTGAAACCCGCATGTGGAGCATTCGTTCGTGTGGGATGCTCTACCAGGTTCATTCCTAGATAATGCACTCAAAGGGCACTAAGCATAGAGTGTGAAAACTGAGTTTCCTTGAGAGCTGCTTGGAAGCCTGATGGTGTGTGAAGTTAGTGAGCCAAATGGAGTTGTTCTCCCACAAGAACCACTCGGCTGATTCTTCTTCAATATGCCCTTCACCAACATGCAGTGTTTCCTTGATTGAATTAGCTCTCACACCAATATTTGCGACTAGAGCCTTTGCATTGAGGGCTATCTGAAAACGGCTGTGGCGCTGAAGTTGCCTGTGAATGTGGAGTTGGTGGCATGTGAAACCCGCATGTGGAGCATTCGTTTGTGTGGGATGCTGACCAAGCTTCCTGTCAGTCCTGGGCACACAAAGAGCACTAAGCATAGAGTGTGAAAACTGAGTTTCCTTGAGAGCTGCTTGGAAGCCTGATGGTGTGTGAAGTTAGTGAGCCAAATAGAGTTGTTCTCCCACAAGAACCACTCGGCTGATCCTTCTTCAATATGCCCTTCACCAACATGCAGTGTTTCCTTGATTGAATTAGCTCTCACACCAATATTTGCGTCTAGAGCCTTTGCATTGAGGGCTATCTGAAAACGGCTGTGGCGCTGAAGTTGCCTGTGAATGTGGAGTTGGTGGCATGTGAAACCCGCATGTGGAGCATTCGTTTGTGTGGGATGCTCTACCAGGTTCATTTCAGTCCTAGCCATACAAAGGGCACTAAGCATAGAGTGTGAAAACTGAGTTTCCTTGAGAGCTGCTTGGAAGCCTGATGGTGTGTGAAGTTAGTGAGCCAAATGCAGTTGTTCTCCCACAAGAACCACTCGGCTGATCCTTCTTCAATATGCCCTTCACCAACATGCAGTGTTTCCTTGATTGAATTAGCTCTCACACCAATATTTGCGTCTAGAGCCTTTGCATTGAGGGCTATCTGAAAACGGCTGTGGCGCTGAAGTTGCCTGTGAATGTGGAGTTGGTGGCATGTGAAACCCGCATGTGGAGCATTCGTTTGTGTAGGATGCTCTACCAGGTTCATTTCAGTCCTTGCCATACAAAGGGCACTAAGCATAGAGTGTGAAAACTGAGTTTCCTTGAGAGCTGCTTGGAAGCCTGATGGTGTGTGAAGTTAGTGAGCCAAATGGAGTTGTTCTCCCACAAGAACCACTCGGCTGATCCTTCTTCAATATGCCCTTCACCAACATGCAGTGTTTCCTTGATTGAATTAGCTCTCACACCAATATTTGCGTCTAGAGCCTTTGCATTGAGGGCTATCTGAAAACGGCTGTGGCGCTGAAGTTGCCTGTGAATGTGGAGTTGGTGGCATGTGAAACCCGCATGTGGAGCATTCGTTTGTGTGGGATGCTCTACCAGGTTCATTTCAGTCCTAGCCATACAAAGGGCACTAAGCATAGAGTGTGAAAACTGAGTTTCCTTGAGAGCTGCTTGGAAGCCTGATGGTGTGTGAAGTTAGTGAGCCAAATGGAGTTGTTCTCCCACAAGAACCACTCAGCTGATCCTTCTTCAATATGCCCTTCACCAACATGCAGTGTTTCCTTGATTGAATTAGCTCTCACACCAATATTTGCGTCTAGAGCCTTTGCATTGAGGGCTATCTGAAAACGGCTGTGGCGCTGAAGTTGCCTGAGTATGTGGAGTTGGTGGCATGTGAAACCCGCATGTGGAGCATTCGTTTGTGTGGGATGCTCTACCAGGTTCATTCCTAGATAATGCACTCAAAGGGCACTAAGCATAGAGTGTGAAAACTGAGTTTCCTTGAGAGCTGCTTGGAAGCCTGATGGTGTGTGAAGTTAGTGAGCCAAATGGAGTTGTTCTCCCACAAGAAGCACTCGGCTGCTCCTTCTTCAATATGCCCTTCACCAACATGCAGTGTTTCCTTGATTGAATTAGCTCTCACACCAATATTTGAGTCTAGAGCCTTTGCATTGAGGGCTATCTGAAAACGGCTGTGGCGCTGAATTTGCCTGTGAATGTGGAGTTGGTGGCATGTGAAACCCGCATGTGGAGCATTCGTTTGTGTGGGATGCTCTACCAGGTTCATTTCAGTCCTAGCCATACAAAGGGCACTAAGCATAGAGTGTGAAAACTGAGTTTCCTTAAGAGCTGCTTGGAAGCCTGATGGTGTGTGAAGTTAGTGAGCCAAATGGAGTTGTTCTCCCACAAGAACCACTCGGCTGATCCTTCTTCAATATGCCCTTCACCAACATGCAGTGTTTCCTTGATTGAATTAGCTCTCACACCAATATTTGCGTCTAGAGCCTTTGCATTGAGTTCTATCTGAAAACGGCTATGGCGCTGAAGTTGCCTGTGAATGTGGAGTTGGTGGCATGTGAAACTCGCATGTGGAGCATTCGTTTGTGTGGGATGCTCTACCAGGTTCATTCCTAGATAATGCACTCAAAGGGCACTAAGCATAGAGTGTGAAAACTGAGTTTCTTTGAGAGCTGCTTGGAAGCCTGATGGTGTGTGAAGTTAGTGAGCCAAATGGAGTTGTTCTCCCACAAGAACCACTCGGCTGATCCTTCTTCAATATGCCCTTCACCAACATGCAGTGTTTCCTTGATTGAATTAGCTCTCACACCAATATTTGCGTCTAGAGCCTTTGCATTGAGGGCTATCTGAAAACGGCTGTGGCGCTGATGTTGCCTGTGAATGTGGAGTTGGTGGCATGTGAAACCCGCATGTGGAGCATTCGTTTGTGTGGGATGCTCTACCAGGTTCATTCCTAGATAATGCACTCAAAGGGCACTAAGCATAGAGTGTGAAAACTGAGTTTCTTTGAGAGCTGCTTGGAAGCCTGATGGTGTGTGAAGTTAGTGAGCCAAATGGAGTTGTTCTCCCACAAGAACCACTCGGCTGATCCTTCTTCAATATGCCCTTCACCAACATGCAGTGTTTCCTTGATTGAATTAGCTCTCACACCAATATTTGCGTCTAGAGCCTTTGCATTGAGGGCTATCTGAAAACGGCTGTGGCGCTGAAGTTGCCTGTGAATGTGGAATTGGTGGCATGTGAAAGCCGCATGTGGAGCATTCGTTTGTGTGGGATGCTGACCAAGCTTCATGTCAGTCCTGGGCACACAAAGAGCACTAAGCATAGAGTGTGAAAACTGAGTTTCCTTGAGAGCTACTTGGAAGCCTGATGGTGTGTGAAGTTAGTGAGCCAAATGGAGTTGTTCTCCCACAAGAACCACTCGGCTGATCCTTCTTCAATATGCCCTTCACCAACTTGCAGTGTTTCCTTGATTGAATTAGCTCTCACACCAATATTTGCGTCTAGAGCCTTTGCATTGAGGGCTATCTGAAAACGGCTGTGGCGCTGAAGTTGCCTGTGAATGTGGAGTTGGTGGCATGTGAAACCCGCATGTGGAGCATTCGTTCGTGTGGGATGCTCTACCAGGTTCATTCCTAGATAATGCACTCAAAGGGCACTAAGCATAGAGTGTGAAAACTGAGTTTCCTTGAGAGCTGCTTGGAAGCCTGATGGTGTGTGAAGTTAGTGAGCCAAATGGAGTTGTTCTCCCACAAGAACCACTCGACTGATCCTTCTTCAATATGCCCTTCACCAACATGCAGTGTTTCCTTGATTGAATTAGCTCTCACACCAATATTTGCGTCTAGAGCCTTTGCATTGAGGGCTATCTGAAAACGGCTGTGGCGCTGAAGTTGCCTGTGAATGTGGAGTTGGTGGCATGTGAAAGCCGCATGTGGAGCATTCGTTTGTGTGGGATGCTCTACCAGGTTCATTTCAGTCCTAGCCATACAAAGGGCACTAAGCATAGAGTGTGAAAACTGAGTTTCCTTGAGAGCTGCTTGGAAGCCTGATGGTGTGTGAAGTTAGTGAGCCAAATGGAGTTGTTCTCCCACAAGAACCACTCGGCTGATCCTTCTTCAATATGCCCTTCACCAACATGCAGTGTTTCCTTGATTGAATTAGCTCTCACACCAATATTTGCGTCTAGAGCCTTTGCATTGAGGGCTATCTGAAAACGGCTGTGGCGCTGAAGTTGCCTGTGAATTTGGAGTTGGTTGCATGTGAAACCCGCATGTGGAGTATTCGTTTGTGTGGGATGCTCTACCAGGTTCATTCCTAGATAATGCATTCAATGGGCACTAAACATAGAGTGTGAAAACTGAGTTTCCTTGAGAGCTGCTTGGAAGCCTGATGGTGTGTGAAGTTAGTGAGCCAAATGGAGTTGTTCTCCCACAAGAACCACTCGGCTGATCCTTCTTCAATATGCCCTTCACCAACATGCAGTGTTTCCTTGATTGAATTAGCTCTCACACCAATATTTGCGTCTAGAGCCTTTGCATTGAGGGCTATCTGAAAACGGCTGTGGCGCTGAAGTTGCCTGTGAATGTGGAGTTGGTGGCATGTGAAACCCGCATGTGGAGCATTCGTTTGTGTGGGATGCTCTACCAGGTTCATTTCAGTCCTTGCCATACAAAGGGCACTAAGCATAGAGTGTGAAAACTGAGTTTCCTTGAGAGCTGCTTGGAAGCCTGATGGTGTGTGAAGTTAGTGAGCCAAATGGAGTTGTTCTCCCACAAGAACCACTCGGCTGATCCTTCTTCAATATGCCCTTCACCAACATGCAGTGTTTCCTTGATTGAATTAGCGCTCACACCAATATTTGCGTCTAGAGCCTTTGCATTGAGGGCTTTCTGAAAATGGCTGTGGCGCTGAAGTTGCCTGTGAATGTGGAGTTGGTGGCATGTGAAACCCGCATGTGGAGCATTCGTTTGTGTGGGATGCTCTACCAGGTTCATTCCTAGATGATGCACTCAAAGAGCACTAAGCATAGAGTGTGAAAACTGAGTTTCCTTAAGAGCTGCTTGGAAGCCTGATGGTGTGTGAAGTTAGTGAGCCAAATGGAGTTGTTCTCCCACAAGAACCACTCGGCTGATCCTTCTTCAATATGCCCTTCACCAACATGCAGTGTTTCCTTGATTGAATTAGCTCTCACACCAATATTTGCGTCTAGAGCCTTTGCATTGAGGGCTATCTGAAAACGGCTGTGGCGCTGAAGTTGCCTGTGAATGTGGAGTTGGTGGCATGTGAAAGCCGCATGTGGAGCATTCGTTTGTGTGGGATGCTCTACCAGGTTCATTTCAGTCCTAGCCATCCAAAGGGCACTAAGCATAGAGTGTGAAAACTGAGTTTCCTTGAGAGCTGCTTGGAAGCCTGATGGTGTGTGAAGTTAGTGAGCCAAATGGAGTTGTTCTCCCACAAGAACCACTCGGCTGATCCTTCTTCAATATGCCCTTCACCAACATGCAGTGTTTCCTTGATTGAATTAGCTCTCACACCAATATTTGCGTCTAGAGCCTTTGCATTGAGGGCTATCTGAAAATGGCTATGGCGCTGAAGTTGCCTGTGAATGTGGAGTTGGTGGCATGTGAAACCCGCATGTGGAGCATTCGTTTGTGTTTGATGCTCTACCAGGTTCATTCCTAGATAATGCACTCAAAGGGCACTAAGCAAAGAATGTGAAAACTGAGTTTCCTTAAGAGCTGCTTGGAAGCCTGATGGTGTGTGAAGTTAGTGAGCCAAATGGAGTTGTTCTCCCACAAGAACCACTCGGCTGATCCTTCTTCAATATGCCCTTCACCAACATGCAGTGTTTCCTTGATTGAATTAGCTCTCACACCAATATTTGCGTCTAGAGCCTTTGCATTGAGGGCTATCTGAAAACGGCTGTGGCGCTGAAGTTGCCTGTGAATGTGGAGTTGGTGGCATGTGAAACCCGCATGTGGAGCATTCGTTTG
The DNA here is from genome assembly GCF_030435755.1 of Ochotona princeps. NCBI lineage: Eukaryota > Metazoa > Chordata > Mammalia > Lagomorpha > Ochotonidae > Ochotona > Ochotona princeps. The sequence goes on along the minus strand of NW_026700520.1, from coordinate 34,653 downwards.
TGTGGGATGCTCTACCAGGTTCATTCCTAGATAATGCACTCAAAGGGCACTAAGCATAGAGTGTGAAAACTGAGTTTCTTTGAGAGCTGCTTGGAAGCCTGATGGTGTGTGAAGTTAGTGAGCCAAATGGAGTTGTTCTCCCACAAGAACCACTCGGCTGATCCTTCTTCAATATGCCCTTCACCAACATGCAGTGTTTCCTTGATTGAATTAGCTCTCACACCAATATTTGCGTCTAGAGCCTTTGCATTGAGGGCTATCTGAAAACGGCTGTGGCGCTGAAGTTGCCTGTGAATGTGGAGTTGGTGGCATGTGAAACCCGCATGTGGAGCATTCGTTTGTGTGGGATGCTGACCAAGCTTCCTGTCAGTCCTGGGCACACAAAGAGCACTAAGCATAGAGTGTGAAAACTGAGTTTCCTTGAGAGCTGCTTGGAAGCCTGATGGTGTGTGAAGTTAGTGAGCCAAATAGAGTTGTTCTCCCACAAGAACCACTCGGCTGATCCTTCTTCAATATGCCCTTCACCAACATGCAGTGTTTCCTTGATTGAATTAGCTCTCACACCAATATTTGCGTCTAGAGCCTTTGCATTGAGGGCTATCTGAAAACGGCTGTGGCGCTGAAGTTGCCTGTGAATGTGGAGTTGGTGGCATGTGAAACCCGCATGTGGAGCATTCGTTTGTGTGGGATGCTCTACCAGGTTCATTTCAGTGCTAGCCATACAAAGGGCACTAAGCATAGAGTGTGAAAACTGAGTTTCCTTGAGAGCTGCTTGGAAGCCTGATGGTGTGTGAAGTTAGTGAGCCAAATGGAGTTGTTCTCCCACAAGAACCACTCGGCTGATCCTTCTTCAATATGCCCTTCACCAACATGCAGTGTTTCCTTGATTGAATTAGCTCTCACACCAATATTTGCGTCTAGAGCCTTTGCATTGAGGGCTATCTGAAAACGGCTGTGGCGCTGAAGTTGCCTGTGAATGTGGAGTTGGTGGCATGTGAAACCCGCATGTGGAGCATTCGTTTGTGTGGGATGCTCTACCAGGTTCATTCCTAGATAATGCACTCAAAGGGCACTAAGCATAGAGTGTGAAAACTGAGTTTCCTTGAGAGCTGCTTGGAAGCCTGATGGTGTGTGAAGTTAGTGAGCCAAATGGAGTTGTTCTCCCACAAGAACCACTCGGCTGATCCTTCTTCAATATGCCCTTCACCAACATGCAGTGTTTCCTTGATTGAATTAGCTCTCACACCAATATTTGCGTCTAGAGCCTTTGCATTGAGGGCTATCTGAAAATGGCTATGGCGCTGAAGTTGCCTGTGAATGTGGAGTTGGTGGCATGTGAAACCCGCATGTGGAGCATTCGTATGTGTTTGATGCTCTACCAGGTTCATTCCTAGATAATGCACTCAAAGGGCACTAAGCAAAGAGTGTGAAAACTGAGTTTCCTTAAGAGCTGCTTGGAAGCCTGATGGTGTGTGAAGTTAGTGAGCCAAATGGAGTTGTTCTCCCACAAGAACCACTCGGCTGATCCTTCTTCAATATGCCCTTCACCAACATGCAGTGTTTCCTTGATTGAATTAGCTCTCACACCAATATTTGCGTCTAGAGCCTTTGCATTGAGGGCTATCTGAAAACGGCTGTGGCGCTGAAGTTGCCTGTGAATGTGGAGTTGGTGGCATGTGAAACCCGCATGTGGAGCATTCGTTTGTGTGGGATGCTCTACCAGGTTCATTCCTAGATAATGCACTCAAAGGGCACTAAGCATAGAGTGTGAAAACTGAGTTTCTTTGAGAGCTGCTTGGAAGCCTGATGGTGTGTGAAGTTAGTGAGCCAAATGGAGTTGTTCTCCCACAAGAACCACTCGACTGATCCTTCTTCAATATGCCCTTCACCAACATGCAGTGTTTCCTTGATTGAATTAGCTCTCACACCAATATTTGCGTCTAGAGCCTTTGCATTGAGGGCTATCTGAAAACGGCTGTGGCGCTGAAGTTGCCTGTGAATGTGGAGTTGGTGGCATGTGAAACCCGCATGTGGAGCATTTGTTTGTGTGGGATGCTCTACCAGGTTCATTTCAGTCCTAGCCATACAAAGGGCACTAAGCATAGAGTGTGAAAACTGAGTTTCCTTGAGAGCTGCTTGGAAGCCTGATGGTGTGTGAAGTTAGTGAGCCAAATGGAGTTGTTCTCCCACAAGAACCACTCGGCTGATCCTTCTTCAATATGCCCTTCACCAACATGCAGTGTTTCCTTGATTGAATTAGCTCTCACACCAATATTTGCGTCTAGAGCCTTTGCATTGAGGGCTATCTGAAAACGGCTGTGGCGCTGAAGTTGCCTGTGAATGTGGAGTTGGTGGCATGTGAAACCCGCATGTGGAGCATTCGTTTGTGTGGGATGCTCTACCAGGTTCATTCCTAGATAATGCACTCAAAGGGCACTAAGCATAGAGTGTGAAAACTGAGTTTCCTTGAGAGCTGCTTGGAAGCCTGATGGTGTGTGAAGTTAGTGAGCCAAATGGAGTTGTTCTCCCACAAGAACCACTCGGCTGATCCTTCTTCAATATGCCCTTCACCAACATGCAGTGTTTCCTTGATTGAATTAGCTCTCACACCAATATTTGCGTCTAGAGCCTTTGCATTGAGGGCTATCTGAAAACGGCTGTGGCGCTGATGTTGCCTGTGAATGTGGAGTTGGTGGCATGTGAAACCCGCATGTGGAGCATTCGTTTGTGTGGGATGCTCTACCAGGTTCATTCCTAGATAATGCACTCAAAGGGCACTAAGCATAGAGTGTGAAAACTGAGTTTCCTTAAGAGCTGCTTGGAAGCCTGATGGTGTGTGAAGTTAGTGAGCCAAATGGAGTTGTTCTCCGACAAGAACCACTCGGCTGATCCTTCTTCAATATGCCCTTCACCAACATGCAGTGTTTCCTTGATTGAATTAGCTCTCACACCAATATTTGCGTCTAGAGCCTTTGCATTGAGGGCTATCTGAAAACGGCTGTGGCGCTGAAGTTGCCTGTGAATGTGGAGTTGGTGGCATGTGAAACCCGCATGTGGAGCATTCGTTTGTGTGGGATGCTGACCAAGCTTCCTGTCAGTCCTGGGCACTCAAAGGGCACTAAGCATAGAGTGTGAAAACTGAGTTTCCTTGAGAGCTGCTTGGAAGCCTGATGGTGTGTGAAGTTAGTGAGCCAAATAGAGTTGTTCTCCCACAAGAACCACTCGGCTGATCCTTCTTCAATATGCCCTTCACCAACATGCAGTGTTTCCTTGATTGAATTAGCTCTCACACCAATATTTGCGTCTAGAGCCTTTGCATTGAGGTCTATCTGAAAATGGCTGTGGCGCTGATGTTGCCTGTGAATGTGGAGTTGGTGGCATGTGAAACCCGCATGTGGAGCATTCGTTTGTGTGGGATGCTCTACCAGGTTCATTCCTAGATAATGCACTCAAAGGGCACTAAGCATAGAGTGTGAAAACTGAGTTTCCTTGAGAGCTGCTTGGAAGCCTGATGGTGTGTGAAGTTAGTGAGCCAAATGGAGTTGTTCTCCCACAAGAACCACTCGGCTGATCCTTCTTCAATATGCCCTTCACCAACATGCAGTGTTTCCTTGATTGAATTAGCTCTCACACCAATATTTGCGTCTAGAGCCTTTGCATTGAGGGCTATCTGAAAACGGCTGTGGCGCTGAAGTTGCCTGTAAATGTGGAGTTGGTGGCATGTGAAACCCGCATGTGGAGCATTCGTTTGTGTGGGATGCTCTACCAGGTTCATTTCAGTCCTAGCCATACAAAGGGCACTAAGCATAGAGTGTGAAAACTGAGTTTCCTTGAGAGCTGCTTGGAAGCCTGATGGTGTGTGAAGTTAGTGAGCCAAATAGAGTTGTTCTCCCACAAGAACCACTCGGCTGATCCTTCTTCAATATGCCCTTCACCAACATGCAGTGTTTCCTTGATTGAATTAGCTCTCACACCAATATTTGCGTCTAGAGCCTTTGCATTGAGGGCTATCTGAAAACGGCTGTGGCGCTGATGTTGCCTGTGAATGTGGAGTAGTTGGCATGTGAAACCCGCATGTGGAGCATTCGTTTGTGTGGGATGCTCTACCAGGTTCATTCCTAGATAATGCACTCAAAGGGCACTAAGCATAGAGTGTGAAAACTGAGTTTCCTTGAGAGCTGCTTGGAAGCCTGATGGTGTGTGAAGTTAGTGAGCCAAATGGAGTTGTTCTCCCACAAGAACCACTCGGCTGATCCTTCTTCAATATGCCCTTCACCAACATGCAGTGTTTCCTTGATTGAATTAGCTCTCACACCAATATTTGCGTCTAGAGCCTTTGCATTGAGGGCTATCTGAAAACGGCTGTGGCGCTGAAGTTGACTGTGAATGTGGAGTTGGTGGCATGTGAAACCCGCATGTGGAGCATTCGTTTGTGTGGGATGCTCTACCAGGTTCATTCCTAGATAATGCACTCAAAGGGCACTAAGCAAAGAGTGTAAAAACTGAGTTTCCTTGAGAGCTGCTTGGAAGCCTGATGGTGTGTGAAGTTAGTGAGCCAAATGGAGTTGTTCTCCCACAAGAACCACTCGGCTGATCCTTCTTCAATATGCCCTTCACCAACATGCAGTGTTTCCTTGATTGAATTAGCTCTCACACCAATATTTGTGTCTAGAGCCTTTGCATTGAGGGCTATCTGAAAACGGCTGTGGCGCTGAAGTTGCCTGTGAATGTGGAGTTGGTGGCATGTGAAACCCGCATGTGGAGCATTCGTTTGTGTGGGATGCTCTACCAGGTTCATTCCTAGATAATGCACTCAAAGAGCACTAAGCATAGAGTGTGAAAACTGAGTTTCCTTGAGAGCTGCTTGGAAGCCTGATGGTGTGTGAAGTTAGTGAGCCAAATGGAGTTGTTCTCCCACAAGAACCACTCGGCTGATCCTTCTTCAATATGCCCTTCACCAACATGCAGTGTTTCCTTGATTGAATTAGCTCTCACACCAATATTTGCGTCTAGAGCCTTTGCATTGAGGGCTATCTGAAAACGGCTGTGGCGCTGAAGTTGCCTGTGAATGTGGAGTTGGTGGCATGTGAAACCCGCATGTGGAGCATTCGTTTGTGTGGGATGCTGACCAAGTTTCATTTCAGTCCTGGGCACACAGAGAGCACTAAGCATAGAGTGTGAAAACTGAGTTTCCTTGAGAGCTGCTTGGAAGCCTGATGGTGTGTGAAGTTAGTGAGCCAAATGGAGTTGTTCTCCCACAAGAACCACTCGGCTGATCCTTCTTCAATATGCCCTTCACCAACATGCAGTGTTTCCTTGATTGAATTAGCTCTCACACCAATATTTGCGTCTAGAGCCTTTGCATTGAGGGCTATCTGAAAACGGCTGTGGCGCTGAAGTTGCCTGTGAATGTGGAGTTGGTGGCATGTGAAACCCGCATGTGGAGCATTCGTTTGTGTGGGATGCTCTACCAGGTTCATTCCTAGATAATGCACTCAAAGGGCACTAAGCATAGAGTGTGAAAACTGAGTTTCCTTGAGAGCTGCTTGGAAGCCTGATGGTGTGTGAAGTTAGTGAGCCAAATGGAGTTGTTCTTCCACAAGAACCACTCGGCTGATCCTTCTTCAATATGCCCTTCACCAACATGCAGTGTTTCCTTGATTGAATTAGCTCTCACACCAATATTTGCGTCTAGAGCCTTTGCATTGAGGGCTATCTGAAAACGGCTGTGGCGCTGAAGTTGCCTGTGAATGTGGAGTTGGTGGCATGTGAAACCCGCATGTGGAGCATTCGTTTGTGTGGGATGCTGACCAAGTTTCATTTCAGTCCTGGGCACACAAAGAGCACTAAGCATAGAGTGTGAAAACTGAGTTTCCTTGAGAGCTGCTTGGAAGCCTGATGGTGTGTGAAGTTAGTGAGCCAAATGGAGTTGTTCTCCCACAAGAACCACTCGGCTGATCCTTCTTCAATATGCCCTTCACCAACATGCAGTGTTTCCTTGATTGAATTAGCTCTCACACCAATATTTGCGTCTAGAGCCTTTGCATTGAGGGCTATCTGAAAACGGCTGTGGCGCTGAAGTTGCCTGTGAATGTGGAGTTGGTGGCATGTGAAACCCGCATGTGGAGCATTCGTTTGTGTGGGATGCTGACCAAGTTTCATTTCAGTCCTGGGCACACAAAGAGCACTAAGCATAGAGTGTGAAAACTGGGTTTCCTTGAGAGCTGCTTGGAAGCCTGATGGTGTGTGAAGTTAGTGAGCCAAATGCAGTTGTTCTCCCACAAGAACCACTCGGCTGATCCTTCTTCAATATGCCCTTCACCAACATGCAGTGTTTCCTTGATTGAATTATCTCTCACACCAATATTTGCGTCTAGAGCCTTTGCATTGAGGGCTATCTGAAAACGGCTGTGGCGCTGAAGTTGCCTGTGAATGTGGAGTTGGTGGCATGTGAAACCCGCATGTGGAACATTCGTTTGTGTGGGATGCTCTACCAGGTTCATTTCAGTCCTAGCCATACAAAGGGCACTAAGCATAGAGTGTGAAAACTGAGTTTCCTTGAGAGCTGCTTGGAAGCCTGATGGTGTGTGAAGTTAGTGAGCCAAATGGAGTTGTTCTCCCACAAGAACCACTCGACTGATCCTTCTTCAATATGCCCTTCACCAACATGCAGTGTTTCTTTGATTGAATTAGCTCTCACACCAATATTTGCGTCTAGAGCCTTTGCATTGAGGGCTATCTGAAAACGGCTGTGGCGCTGAAGTTGCCTGTGAATGTGGAGTTGGTGGCATGTGAAACCCGCATGTGGAGCATTCGTTTGTGTGGGATGCTGACCAAGCTTCCTGTCAGTCCTGGGCACACAAAGAGCACTAAGCATAGAGTGTGAAAACTGAGTTTCCTTGAGAGCTGCTTGGAAGCCTGATGGTGTGTGAAGTTAGTGAGCCAAATAGAGTTGTTCTCCCACAAGAACCACTCGGCTGATCCTTCTTCAATATGACCTATACCAACATGCAGTGTTTCCTTGATTGAATTAGCTCTCACACCAATATTTGCGTCTAGAGCCTTTGCATTGAGGGCTATCTGAAAACGGCTGTGGCGCTTAAGTTGCCTGTGAATGTGGAGTTGGTGGCATGTGAAACCCGCATGTGGAGCATTCGTTTTTGTGGGATGCTCTACCAGGTTCATTTCTGCCCTAGCCATACAAAGGGCACTAAGCATAGAGTGTGAAAACTGAGTTTCCTTGAGAGCTGCTTGGAAGCCTGATGGTGTGTGAAGTTAGTGAGCCAAATGGAGTTGTTCTCCCACAAGAACCACTCGGCTGATCCTTCTTCAATATGCCCTTTACCCACATGCAGTGTTTCCTTGATTGAATTAGCTCTCACACCAATATTTGTGTCTAGAGCCTTTGCATTGAGGGCTATCTGAAAATGGCTGTGGCGCTGAAGTTGCCTGTGAATGTGGAGTTGGTGGCATGTGAAACCCGCATGTGGAGCATTCGTTTGTGTGGGATGCTCTACCAGGTTCATTCCTAGATAATGCACTCAAAGGGCACTAAGCATAGAGTGTGAAAACTGAGTTTCCTTGAGAGCTGCTTGGAAGCCTGATGGTGTGTGAAGTTAGTGAGCCAAATGGAGTTGTTCTCCCACAAGAACCACTCGGCTGATCCTTCTTCAATATGCCCTTCACCAACATGCAGTGTTTCCTTGATTGAATTAGCTCTCACACCAATATTTGCGTCTAGAGCCTTTGCATTGAGGGCTATCTGAAAATGGCTATGGCGCTGAAGTTGCCTGTGAATGTGGAGTTGGTGGCATGTGAAACCCGCATGTGGAGCATTCGTTTGTGTGGGATGCTCTACCAGGTTCATTCCTAGATAATGCACTCAAAGGGCACTAAGCAAAGAGTGTGAAAACTGAGTTTCTTTGAGAGCTGCTTGGAAGCCTGATGGTGTGTGAAGTTAGTGAGCCAAATGGAGTTGTTCTCCCACAAGAACCACTCGGCTGATCCTTCTTCAATATGCCCTTCACCAACATGCAGTGTTTCCTTGATTGAATTAGCTCTCACACCAATATTTGCGTCTGGAGCCTTTGCATTGAGGGCTATCTGAAAACGACTGTGGCGCTGAAGTTGCCTGTGAATGTGGAGTTGGTGGCATGTGAAACCCGCATGTGGAGTATTCGTTTGTGTGGGATGCTCTACCAGGTTCATTCCTAGATAATGCATTCAATGGGCACTAAACATAGAGTGTGAAAACTGAGTTTCCTTGAGAGCTGCTTGGAAGCCTGATGGTGTGTGAAGTTAGTGAGCCAAATGGAGTTGTTCTCCCACAAGAACCACTCGACTGATCCTTCTTCAATATGCCCTTCACCAACATGCAGTGTTTCCTTGATTGAATTAGCTCTCACACCAATATTTGCGTCTAGAGCCTTTGCATTGAGGGCTATCTGAAAACGGCTGTGGCGCTGAAGTTGCCTGTGAATGTAGAGTTGGTGGCATGTGAAACCCGCATGTGGAGCATTCGTTTGTGTGGGATGCTCTACCAGGTTCATTTCAGTCCTTGCCATACAAAGGGCACTAAGCATAGAGTGTGAAAACTGAGTTTCCTTGAGAGCTGCTTGGAAGCCTGATGGTGTGTGAAGTTAGTGAGCCAAATGGAGTTGTTCTCCCACAAGAACCACTCGGCTGATCCTTCTTCAATATGCCCTTCACCAACATGCAGTGTTTCCTTGATTGAATTAGATCTCACACCAATATTTGCGTCTAGAGCCTTTGCATTGAGGGATTTCTGAAAATGGCTGTGGCGCTGAAGTTGCCTGTGAATGTGGAGTTGGTGGCATGTGAAACCCGCATGTGGAGCATTCGTTTGTGTGGGATGCTCTACCAGGTTCATTCCTAGATGATGCACTCAAAGAGCACTAAGCATAGAGTGTGAAAACTGAGTTTCCTTAAGAGCTGCTTGGAAGCCTGATGGTGTGTGAAGTTAGTGAGCCAAATGGAGTTGTTCTCCCACAAGAACCACTCGGCTGATCCTTCTTCAATATGCCCTTCACCAACATGCAGTGTTTCCTTGATTGAATTAGCTCTCACACCAATATTTGCGTCTAGAGCCTTTGCATTGAGGGCTATCTGAAAACGGCTGTGGCGCTGAAGTTGCCTGTGAATGTGGAGTTGGTGGCATGTGAAACCCGCATGTGGAGCATTCGTTTGTGTGGGATGCTCTACCAGGTTCATTCCTAGATAATGCACTCAAAGGGCACTAAGCATAGAGTGTGAAAACTGAGTTTCCTTGAGAGCTGCTTGGAAGCCTGATGGTGTGTGAAGTTAGTGAGCCAAATGGAGTTGTTCTCCCACAAGAACCACTCGGCTGATCCTTCTTCAATATGCCCTTCACCAACATGCAGTGTTTCCTTGATTGACTTAGCTCTCACACCAATATTTGCGTCTATGCCTTTGCATTGAGGGCTATCTGAAAATGGCTGTGGCGCTGAAGTTGCCTGTGAATGTGGAGTTGGTGGCATGTGAAACCCGCATGTGGAGCATTCGTTTGTGTGGGATGCTCTACCAGGCTCATTCCTAGATAATGCACTCAAAGGGCACTAAGCATAGAGTGTGAAAACTGAGTTTCTTTGAGAGCTGCTTGGAAGCATGATGGTGTGTGAAGTTAGTGAGCCAAATGGAGTTGTTCTCCCACAAGAACCACTCGGCTGATCCTTCTTCAATATGCCCTTCACCAACATGCAGTGTTTCCTTGATTGAATTAGCTCTCACACCAATATTTGCGTCTAGAGCCTTTGCATTGAGGGCTATCTGAAAACGGCTGTGGCGCTGAAGTTGCCTGTGAATGTGGAATTGGTGGCATGTGAAACCCGCATGTGGAGCATTCGTGTGTGTGGGATGCTGACCAAGCTTCATGTCAGTCCTGGGCACACAAAGAGCACTAAGCATAGAGTGTGAAAACTGAGTTTCCTTGAGAGCTGCTTGGAAGCCTGATGGTGTGTGAAGTTAGTGAGCCAAATGGAGTTGTTCTCCCACAAGAACCACTCGGCTGCTCCTTCTTCAATATGCCCTTCACCAACATGCAGTGTTTCCTTGATTGAATTAGCTCTCACACCAATATTTGCGTCTAGAGCCTTTGCATTGAGGGCTATCTGAAAACGGCTGTGGCGCTGAAGTTGCCTGTGAATGTGGAATTGGTGGCATGTGAAACCCGCATGTGGAGCATTCGTTTGTGTGGGATGCTCTACCAGGTTCATTTCAGTCCTAGCCATACAAAGGGCACTAAGCATAGAGTGTGAAAACTGAGTTTCCTTGAGAGCTGCTTGGAAGCCTGATGGTGTGTGAAGTTAGTGAGCCAAATGGAGTTGTTCTCCCACAAGAACCACTCGGCTGATCCTTCTTCAATATGCCCTTCACCAACATGCAGTGTTTCCTTGATTGAATTAGCTCTCACACCAATATTTGCGTCTAGAGCCTTTGCATTGAGGGCTATCTGAAAACGGCTGTGGCGCTGAAGTTGCCTGTGAATGTGGAGTTGGTGGCATGTGAAACCCGCATGTGGAGCATTCGTTTCTATGGGATGCTGACCAAGCTTCATGTTAGTCCTGGGCACACAAAGAGCACTAAGCATAGAGTGTGAAAACTGAGTTTCCTTAAGAGCTGCTTGGAAGCCTGATGGTGTGTGAAGTTAGTGAGCCAAATAGAGTTGTTCTCCCACAAGAACCACTCGGCTGATCCTTCTTCAATATGCCCTTCACCAACATGCAGTGTTTACTTGATTGAATTAGCTCTCACACCAATATTTGCGTCTAGAGCCTTTGCATTGAGGGCTATCTGAAAACGGCTGTGGCGCTGATGTTGCCTGTGAATGTGGAGTTGGTGGCATGTGAAACCCGCATGTGGAGCATTCGTTTGTGTGGGATGCTCTACCAGGTTCATTCCTAGATAATGCACTCAAAGGGCACTAAGCATAGAGTGTGAAAACTGAGTTTCTTGAGAGCTGCTTGGAAGCCTGATGGTGTGTGAAGTTAGTGAGCCAAATGGAGTTGTTCTCCCACAAGAACCACTCGGCTGATCCTTCTTCAATATGCCCTTCACCAACATGCAGTGTTTCCTTGATTGAATTAGCTCTCACACCAATATTTGCGTCTAGAGCCTTTGCATTGAGGGCTATCTGAAAACGGCTGTGGCGCTGAAGTTGCCTGTGAATGTGGAGTTGGTGGCATGTGAAACCCGCATGTGGAGCATTCGTTTGTGTGGGATGCTCTACCAGGTTCATTCCTAGATAATGCACTCAAAGGGCACTAATCATAGAGTGTGAAAACTGAGTTTCCTTGAGAGCTGCTTGGAAGCCTGATGGTGTGTGAAGTTAGTGAGCCAAATGGAGTTGTTCTCCCACAAGAACCACTCGGCTGATCCTTCTTCAATATGCCCTTCACCAACATGCAGTGTTTCCTTGATTGAATTAGCTCTCACACCAATATTTGCGTCTAGAGCCTTTGCATTGAGGGCTATCTGAAAATGGCTATGGCGCTGAAGTTGCCTGTGAATGTGGAGTTGGTGGCATGTGAAACCCGCATGTGGAGCATTCGTTTGTGTTTGATGCTCTACCAGGTTCATTCCTAGATAATGCACTCAAAGGGCACTAAGCAAAGAGTGTGAAAACTGAGTTTCCTTAAGAGCTGCTTGGAAGCCTGATGGTGTGTGAAGTTAGTGAGCCAAATGGAGTTGTTCTCCCACAAGAACCACTCGGCTGATCCTTCTTCAATATGCCCTTCACCAACATGCAGTGTTTCCTTGATTGAATTAGATCTCACACCAATATTTGCGTCTAGAGCCTTTGCATTGAGGGATTTCTGAAAATGGCTGTGGCGCTGAAGTTGCCTGTGAATGTGGAGTTGGTGGCATGTGAAACCCGCATGTGGAGCATTCGTTTGTGTGGGATGCTCTACCAGGTTCATTCCTAGATGATGCACTCAAAGAGCACTAAGCATAGAGTGTGAAAACTGAGTTTCCTTAAGAGCTGCTTGGAAGCCTGATGGTGTGTGAAGTTAGTGAGCCAAATGGAGTTGTTCTCCCACAAGAACCACTCGGCTGATCCTTCTTCAATATGCCCTTCACCAACATGCAGTGTTTCCTTGATTGAATTAGCTCTCACACCAATATTTGCGTCTAGAGCCTTTGCATTGAGGGCTATCTGAAAACGGCTGTGGCGCTGAAGTTGCCTGTGAATGTGGAGTTGGTGGCATGTGAAACCCGCATGTGGAGCATTCGTTTGTGTGGGATGCTCTACCAGGTTCATTCCTAGATAATGCACTCAAAGGGCACTAAGCATAGAGTGTGAAAACTGAGTTTCCTTGAGAGCTGCTTGGAAGCCTGATGGTGTGTGAAGTTAGTGAGCCAAATGGAGTTGTTCTCCCACAAGAACCACTCGGCTGATCCTTCTTCAATATGCCCTTCACCAACATGCAGTGTTTCCTTGATTGACTTAGCTCTCACACCAATATTTGCGTCTATGCCTTTGCATTGAGGGCTATCTGAAAATGGCTGTGGCGCTGAAGTTGCCTGTGAATGTGGAGTTGGTGGCATGTGAAACCCGCATGTGGAGCATTCGTTTGTGTGGGATGCTCTACCAGGCTCATTCCTAGATAATGCACTCAAAGGGCACTAAGCATAGAGTGTGAAAACTGAGTTTCTTTGAGAGCTGCTTGGAAGCATGATGGTGTGTGAAGTTAGTGAGCCAAATGGAGTTGTTCTCCCACAAGAACCACTCGGCTGATCCTTCTTCAATATGCCCTTCACCAACATGCAGTGTTTCCTTGATTGAATTAGCTCTCACACCAATATTTGCGTCTAGAGCCTTTGCATTGAGGGCTATCTGAAAACGGCTGTGGCGCTGAAGTTGCCTGTGAATGTGGAATTGGTGGCATGTGAAACCCGCATGTGGAGCATTCGTGTGTGTGGGATGCTGACCAAGCTTCATGTCAGTCCTGGGCACACAAAGAGCACTAAGCATAGAGTGTGAAAACTGAGTTTCCTTGAGAGCTGCTTGGAAGCCTGATGGTGTGTGAAGTTAGTGAGCCAAATGGAGTTGTTCTCCCACAAGAAGCACTCGGCTGCTCCTTCTTCAATATGCCCTTCACCAACATGCAGTGTTTCCTTGATTGAATTAGCTCTCACACCAATATTTGCGTCTAGAGCCTTTGCATTGAGGGCTATCTGAAAACGGCTGTGGCGCTGAAGTTGCCTGTGAATGTGGAATTGGTGGCATGTGAAACCCGCATGTGGAGCATTCGTTTGTGTGGGATGCTCTACCAGGTTCATTTCAGTCCTAGCCATACAAAGGGCACTAAGCATAGAGTGTGAAAACTGAGTTTCCTTGAGAGCTGCTTGGAAGCCTGATGGTGTGTGAAGTTAGTGAGCCAAATGCAGTTGTTCTCCCACAAGAACCACTCGGCTGATCCTTCTTCAATATGCCCTTCACCAACATGCAGTGTTTCCTTGATTGAATTAGCTCTCACACCAATATTTGCGTCTAGAGCCTTTGCATTGAGGGCTATCTGAAAACGGCTGTGGCGCTGAAGTTGCCTGTGAATGTGGAGTTGGTGGCATGTGAAACCCGCATGTGGAGCATTCGTTTCTATGGGATGCTGACCAAGCTTCATGTTAGTCCTGGGCACACAAAGAGCACTAAGCATAGAGTGTGAAAACTGAGTTTCCTTAAGAGCTGCTTGGAAGCCTGATGGTGTGTGAAGTTAGTGAGCCAAATAGAGTTGTTCTCCCACAAGAACCACTCGGCTGATCCTTCTTCAATATGCCCTTCACCAACATGCAGTGTTTCCTTGATTGAATTAGCTCTCACACCAATATTTGCGTCTAGAGCCTTTGCATTGAGGGCTATCTGAAAACGGCTGTGGCGCTGAAGTTGCCTGTGAATGTGGAGTTGGTGGCATGTGAAACCCGCATGTGGAGCATTCGTTTGTGTGGGATGCTCTACCAGGTTCATTCCTAGATAATGCACTCAAAGGGCACTAAGCATAGAGTGTGAAAACTGAGTTTCCTTGAGAGCTGCTTGGAAGCCTGATGGTGTGTGAAGTTAGTGAGCCAAATGGAGTTGTTCTCCCACAAGAACCACTCGGCTGATCCTTCTTCAATATGCCCTTCACCAACATGCAGTGTTTCCTTGATTGAATTAGCTCTCACACCAATATTTGCGTCTAGAGCCTTTGCATTGAGGGCTATCTGAAAACGGCTGTGGCGCTGAAGTTGCCTGTGAATGTGGAGTTGGTGGCATGTGAAACCCGCATGTGGAGCATTCGTTTGTGTGGGATGCTCTACCAGGTTCATTCCTAGATAATGCACTCAAAGGGCACTAAGCATAGAGTGTGAAAACTGAGTTTCCTTGAGAGCTGCTTGGAAGCCTGATGGTGTGTGAAGTTAGTGAGCCAAATGGAGTTGTTCTCCCACAAGAACCACTCGGCTGATCCTTCTTCAATATGCCCTTCACCAACATGCAGTGTTTCCTTGATTGAATTAGCTCTCACACCAATATTTGCGTCTAGAGCCTTTGCATTGAGGGCTATCTGAAAATGGCTATGGCGCTGAAGTTGCCTGTGAATGTGGAGTTGGTGGCATGTGAAACCCGCATGTGGAGCATTCGTTTGTGTTTGATGCTCTACCAGGTTCATTCCTAAATAATGCACTCAAAGGGCACTAAGCAAAGAGTGTGAAAACTGAGTTTCCTTAAGAGCTGCTTGGAAGCCTGATGGTGTGTGAAGTTAGTGAGCCAAATGGAGTTGTTCTCCCACAAGAACCACTCGGCTGATCCTTCTTCAATATGCCCTTCACCAACATGCAGTGTTTCCTTGATTGAATTAGCTCTCACACCAATATTTGCGTCTAGAGCCTTTGCATTGAGGGCTATCTGAAAACGGCTGTGGCGCTGAAGTTGCCTGTGAATGTGGAGTTGGTGGCATGTGAAACCCGCATGTGGAGCATTCGTTTGTGTGGGATGCTCTACCAGGTTCATTCCTAGATAATGCACTCAAAGGGCACTAAGCATAGAGTGTGAAAACTGAGTTTCTTTGAGAGCTGCTTGGAAGCCTGATGGTGTGTGAAGTTAGTGAGCCAAATGGAGTTGTTCTCCCACAAGAACCACTCGACTGATCCTTCTTCAATATGCCCTTCACCAACATGCAGTGTTTCCTTGATTGAATTAGCTCTCACACCAATATTTGCGTCTAGAGCCTTTGCATTGAGGGCTATCTGAAAACGGCTGTGGCGCTGAAGTTGCCTGAGAATGTGGAGTTGGTGGCATGTGAAACCCGCATGTGGAGCATTCGTTTGTGTGGGATGCTGACCAAGCTTCCTGTCAGTCCTGGGCACACAAAGAGCACTAAGCATAGAGTGTGAAAACTGAGTTTCCTTGAGAGCTGCTTGGAAGCCTGATGGTGTGTGAAGTTAGTGAGCCAAATAGAGTTGTTCTCCCACAAGAACCACTCGGCTGATCCTTCTTCAATATGCCCTTCACCAACATGCAGTGTTTCCTTGATTGAATTAGCTCTCACACCAATATTTGCGTCTAGAGCCTTTGCATTGAGGGCTATCTGAAAACGGCTGTGGCGCTGAAGTTGCCTGTGAATGTGGAGTTGGTGGCATGTGAAACCCGCATGTAGAGCATTCGTTTGTGTGGGATGCTCTACCAGGTTCATTTCAGTCCTAGCCATACAAAGGGCACTAAGCATAGAGTGTGAATACTGAGTTTCCTTGAGAGCTGCTTGGAAGCCTGATGGTGTGTGAAGTTAGTGAGCCAAATAGAGTTGCTTTCCCACAAGAACCACTCAGCTGATCCTTCTTCAATATGCCCTTCACCAACATGCAGTGTTTCCTTGATTGAATTAGCTCTCACACCAATATTTGCGTCTAGAGCCTTTGCATTGAGGGCTATCTGAAAACGGCTGTGGCGCTGAAGTTGCCTGTGAATGTGGAGTTGGTGGCATGTGAAACCCGCATGTGGAGCATTCGTTTGTGTTTGATGCTCTACCAGGTTCATTCCTAAATAATGCACTCAAAGGGCACTAAGCAAAGAGTGTGAAAACTGAGTTTCCTTAAGAGCTGCTTGGAAGCCTGATGGTGTGTGAAGTTAGTGAGCCAAATGGAGTTGTTCTCCCACAAGAACCACTCGGCTGATCCTTCTTCAATATGCCCTTCACCAACATGCAGTGTTTCCTTGATTGAATTAGCTCTCACACCAATATTTGCGTCTAGAGCCTTTGCATTGAGGGCTATCTGAAAACGGCTGTGGCGCTGAAGTTGCCTGTGAATGTGGAGTTGGTGGCATGTGAAACCCGCATGTGGAGCATTCGTTTGTGTGGGATGCTCTACCAGGTTCATTCCTAGATAATGCACTCAAAGGGCACTTAGCATAGAGTGTGAAAACTGAGTTTCTTTGAGAGCTGCTTGGAAGCCTGATGGTGTGTGAAGTTAGTGAGCCAAATGGAGTTGTTCTCCCACAAGAACCACTCGACTGATCCTTCTTCAATATGCCCTTCACCAACATGCAGTGTTTCCTTGATTGAATTAGCTCTCACACCAATATTTGCGTCTAGAGCCTTTGCATTGAGGGCTATCTGAAAACGGCTGTGGCGCTGAAGTTGCCTGTGAATGTGGAGTTGGTGGCATGTGAAACCCGCATGTAGAGCATTCGTTTGTGTGGGATGCTCTACCAGGTTCATTTCAGTCCTAGCCATACAAAGGGCACTAAGCATAGAGTGTGAATACTGAGTTTCCTTGAGAGCTGCTTGGAAGCCTGATGGTGTGTGAAGTTAGTGAGCCAAATGGAGTTGTTCTCCCACAAGAACCACTCGGCTGATCCTTCTTCAATATGCCCTTCACCAACATGCAGTGTTTCCTTGATTGAATTAGCTCTCACACCAATATTTGCGTCTAGAGCCTTTGCATTGAGGGCTATCTGAAAACGGCTGTGGCGCTGAAGTTGCCTGTGAATGTGGAGTTGGTGGCATGTGAAACCCGCATGTGGAGCATTCGTTTGTGTGGGATGCTCTACCAGGTTCATTTAGGTCCTAGCCATACAAAGGGCACTAAGCATAGAGTGTGAAAACTGAGTTTCCTTAAGAGCTGCTTGGAAGCCTGATGGTGTGTGAAGTTAGTGAGCCAAATGGAGTTGTTCTCCCACAAGAACCACTCGGCTGATCCTTCTTCAATATGCCCTTCACCAACATGCAGTGTTTCCTTGATTGAATTAGCTCTCACACCAATATTTGCGTCTAGAGCCTTTGCATTGAGGGCTATCTGAAAACGGCTGTGGCGCTGATGTTGCCTGTGAATGTGGAGTTGGTGGCATGTGAAACCCAAATGTGGAGCATTCGTTTGTGTGGGATGCTCTACCAGGTTCATTCCTAGATAATGCACTCAAAGGGCACTAAGCATAGAGTGTGAAAACTGAGTTTCCTTGAGAGCTGCTTGGAAGCCTGATGGTGTGTGAAGTTAGTGAGCCAAATGGAGTTGTTCTCCCACAAGAACCACTCGGCTGATCCTTCTTCAATATGCCCTTCACCAACATGCAGTGTTTCCTTGATTGAATTAGCTCTCACACCAATATTTGCGTCTAGAGCCTTTGCATTGAGGGCTATCTGAAAACGGCTGTGGCGCTGAAGTTGCCTGTGAATGTGGAGTTGGTGGCATGTGAAACCCGCATGTGGAGCATTCGTTTGTGTGGGATGCTCTACCAGGTTCATTCCTAGATAATGCACTCAAAGGGCACTAAGCATAGAGTGTGAAAACTGAGTTACCTTGAGAGCTGCTTGGAAGCCTGATGGTGTGTGAAGTTAGTGAGCCAAATGGAGTTGTTCTCCCACAAGAACCACTCGGCTGATCCTTCTTCAATATGCCCTTCACCAACATGCAGTGTTTCCTTGATTGAATTAGCTCTCACACCAATATTTGCGTCTAGAGCCTTTGCATTGAGGGCTATCTGAAAACGGCTGTGGCGCTGAAGTTGCCTGTGAATGTGGAGTTGGTGGCATGTGAAAGCCGCATGTGGAGCATTCGTTTGTGTGGGATGCTCTACCAGGTTCATTCCTAGATAATGCACTCAAAGGGCACAAAGCATAGAGTGTGAAAACTGAGTTTCCTTGAGAGCTGCTTGGAAGCCTGATGGTGTGTGAAGTTAGTGAGCCAAATGGAGTTGTTCTCCGACAAGAACCACTCGGCTGATCCTTCTTCAATATGCGCTTCACCAACATGCAGTGTTTCCTTGATTGAATTAGCTCTCACACCAATATTTGCGTCTAGAGCCTTTGCATTGAGGGCTATCTGAAAACGGCTGTGGCGCTGAAGTTGCCTGTGAATGTGGAGTTGGTGGCATGTGAAACCCGCATGTGGAGCATTCGTTTGTGTGGGATGCTCTACCAGGTTCATTCCTAGATAATGCACAAAAAGGGCACTAAGCATAGAGTGTGAAAACTGAGTTTCCTTGAGAGCTGCTTGGAAGCCTAATGGTGTGTGAAGTTAGTGAGCCAAATGGAGTTGTTCTCCCACAAGAACCACTCGGCTGATCCTTCTTCAATATGCCCTTCACCAACATGCAGTGTTTCCTTGATTGAATTAGGTCTCACACCAATATTTGCGTCTAGAGCCTTTGCATTGAGGGCTATCTGAAAACGGCTGTGGCGCTGAAGTTGCCTGTGAATGTGGAGTTGGTGGCATGTGAAACCCGCATGTGGAGCAATCCTTTGTGTGGGATGCTCTACCAGGTTCATTCCTAGATAATGCACTCAAAGGGCACTAAGCATAGAGTGTGAAAACTGAGTTTCCTTGAGAGCTGCTTGGAAGCCTGATGGTGTGTGAAGTTAGTGAGCCAAATGGAGTTGTTCTCCCACAAGAACCACTCGGCTGATCCTTCTTCAATATGCCCTTCACCAACATGCAGTGTTTCCTTGATTGAATTAGCTCTCACACCAATATTTGCGTCTAGAGCCTTTGCATTGAGGGCTATCTGAAAACGGCTGTGGCGCTGAAGTTGCCTGTGAATGTGGAGTTGGTGGCATGTGAAACCCGCATGTGGAGCATTCGTTTGTGTGGGATGCTCTACCAGGTTCATTCCTAGATAATGCACTCAAAGGGCACTAAGCATAGAGTGTGAAAACTGAGTTTCCTTGAGAGCAGCTTGGAAGCCTGATGGTGTGTGAAGTTAGTGAGCCAAATGGAGTTGTTCTCCCACAAGAACCACTCGGCTGATCCTTCTTCAATATGCCCTTCACCAACATGCAGTGTTTCCTTGATTGAATTAGCTCTCACACCAATATTTGCGTCTAGAGCCTTTGCATTGAGGGCTATCTGAAAACGGATGTGGCGCTGAAGTTGCCTGTGAATGTGGAGTTGGTGGCATGTGAAACCCGCATGTGGAGCATTCGTTTGTGTGGGATGCTCTACCAGGTTCATTTCAGCCCTAGCCATACAAAGAGCACTAAGCATAGAGTGTGAAAACTGAGTTTCCTTGAGAGCTGCTTGGAAGCCTGATGGTGTGTGAAGTTAGTGAGCCAAATGGAGTTATTCTCCCACAAGAACCACTCGGCTGATCCTTCTTCAATATGCCCTTCACCAACATGCAGTGTTTCCTTGATTGAATTAGCTCTCACACCAATATTTGCGTCTAGAGCCTTTGCATTGAGGGCTATCTGAAAACGGCTGTGGCGCTGAAGTTGCCTGTGAATGTGGAGTTGGTGGCATGTGAAACCCGCATGTGGAGCATTCGTTTGTGTGGGATGCTGACCAAGCTTCATGTCAGTCCTAGGCACTCAAAGAGCACCAAGCATAGAGTGTGAAAACTGAGTTTCCTTGAGAGCTGCTTGGAAGCCTGATGGTGTGTGAAGTTAGTGAGCCAAATAGAGTTGTTCTCCCACAAGAACCACTTGGCTGATCCTTCTTCAATATGCCCTTCACCAACATGCAGTGTTTCCTTGATTGAATTAGCTCTCACACCAATATTTGCGTCTAGAGCCTTTGCATTGAGGGCTATCTGAAAACGGCTGTGGCGCTGAAGTTGCCTGTGAATGTGGAGTTGGTGGCATGTGAAACCCGCATGTGGAGCATTCGTTTGTGTGGGATGCTCTACCAGGTTCATTCCTAGATAATGCACTCAAAGGGCACTAAGCATAGAGTGTGAAAACTGAGTTTCCTTGAGAGCTGCTTGGAAGCCTGATGGTGTGTGAAGTTAGTGAGCCAAATGGAGTTGTTCTCCCACAAGAACCACTCGGCTGATCCTTCTTCAATATGCCCTTCACCAACATGCAGTGTTTCCTTGATTGAATTAGCTCTCACACCAATATTTGGGTCTAGAGCCTTTGCATTGAGGGCTATCTGAAAACGGCTGTGGCGCTGAAGTTGCCTGTGAATGTGGAGTTGGTGGCATGTGAAACCCGCATGTGGAGCATTCGTTTGTGTGGGATGCTCTACCAGGTTCATTCCTAGATAATGCACTCAAAGGGCACTAAGCATAGAGTGTGAAAACTGAGTTTCCTTGAGAGCTGCTTGGAAGCCTGATGGTGTGTGAAGTTAGTGAGCCAAATGGAGTTGTTCTCCCACAAGAACCACTCGGCTGATCCTTCTTCAATATGCCCTTCACCAACATGCAGTGTTTCCTTGATTGAATTAGCTCTCACACCAATATTTGCGTCTAGAGCCTTTGCATTGAGGGCTATCTGAAAACGGCTGTGGCGCTGAAGTTGCCTGTGAATGTGGAGTTGGTGGCATGTGAAACCCGCATGTGGAGCATTCGTTTGTGTGGGATGCTGACCAAGCTTCATGTCAGTCCTGGGCACACAAAGAGCACCAAGCATAGAGTGTGAAAACTGAGTTTCCTTGAGAGCTGCTTGGAAGCCTGATGGTGTGTGAAGTTAGTGAGCCAAATAGAGTTGTTCTCCCACAAGAACCACTTGGCTGATCCTTCTTCAATATGCCCTTCACCAACATGCATTGTTTCCTTGATTGAATTAGCTCTCACACCAATATTTGCGTCTAGAGCCTTTGCATTGAGGGCTATCTGAAAACGGCTGTGGCGCTGAAGTTGCCTGTGAATGTGGAGTTGGTGGCATGTGAAACCCGCATGTGGAGCATTCGTTTGTGTGGGATGCTCTACCAGGTTCATTCCTAGATAATGCACTGAAAGGGCACTAAGCATAGAGTGTGAAAACTGAGATTCCTTGAGAGCTGCTTGGAAGCCTGATGGTGTGTGAAGTTAGTGAGCCAAATGGAGTTGTTCTCCCACAAGAACCACTCGGCTGATCCTTCTTCAATATGCCCTTCACCAACATGCAGTGTTTCCTTGATTGAATTAGCTCTCACACCAATATTTGCGTCTAGAGCCTTTGCATTGAGGGCTATCTGAAAACAGATGTGGCGCTGAAGTTGCCTGTGAATGTGGAGTTGGTGGCATGTGAAACCCGCATGTGGAGCATTCGTTTGTGTGGGATGCTCTACCAGGTTCATTTCAGTCCTAGCCATACAAAGGGCACTAAGCATAGAGTGTGAAAACTGAGTTTCCTTGAGAGCTGCTTGGAAGCC
The DNA here is from genome assembly GCF_030435755.1 of Ochotona princeps. Lineage (NCBI taxonomy): Eukaryota > Metazoa > Chordata > Mammalia > Lagomorpha > Ochotonidae > Ochotona > Ochotona princeps. Next base: position 13,074 of record NW_026700520.1, on the reverse strand, counting down.
TGATGGTGTGTGAAGTTAGTGAGCCAAATGGAGTTGTTCTCCCACAAGAACCACTCGGCTGATCCTTCTTCAATATGCCCTTCACCAACATGCAGTGTTTCCTTGATTGAATTAGCTCTCACACCAATATTTGCGTCTAGAGCCTTTGCATTGAGGGCTATCTGAAAACGGCTGTGGCGCTGAAGTTGCCTGTGAATGTGGAGTTGGTGGCATGTGAAACCCGCATGTGGAGCATTCGTTTGTGTGGGATGCTGACCAAGCTTCCTGTCAGTCCTGGGCACACAAAGAGCACTAAGCATAGAGTGTGAAAACTGAGTTTCCATGAGAGCTGCTTGGAAGCCTGATGGTGTGTGAAGTTAGTGAGCCAAATAGAGCTGTTCTCCCACAAGAACCACTCGGCTGATCCTTCTTCAATATGCCCTTCACCAACATGCAGTGTTTCCTTGATTGAATTAGCTCTCACACCAATATTTGCGTCTAGAGCCTTTGCATTGAGGGCTATCTGAAAACGGCTGTGGCGCTGAAGTTGCCTGTGAATGTGGAGTTGGTGGCATGTGAAACCCGCATGTGGAGCATTCGTTTGTGTGGGATGCTGACCAAGTTTCATTTCAGTCCTGGGCACACAAAGAGCACTAAGCATAGAGTGTGAAAACTGGGTTTCCTTGAGAGCTGCTTGGAAGCCTGATGGTGTGTGAAGTTAGTGAGCCAAATGCAGTTGTTCTCCCACAAGAACCACTCGGCTGATCCTTCTTCAATATGCCCTTCACCAACATGCAGTGTTTCCTTGATTGAATTAGCTCTCACACCAATATTTGCGTCTAGAGCCTTTGCATTGAGGGCTATCTGAAAACGGCTGTGGCGCTGAAGTTGCCTGTGAATGTGGAGTTGGTGGCATGTGAAACCCGCATGTGGAACATTCGTTTGTGTGGGATGCTCTACCAGGTTCATTTCAGTCCTAGCCATACAAAGGGCACTAAGCATAGAGTGTGAAAACTGAGTTTCCTTGAGAGCTGCTTGGAAGCCTGATGGTGTGTGAAGTTAGTGAGCCAAATGGAGTTGTTCTCCCACAAGAACCACTCGACTGATCCTTCTTCAATATGCCCTTCACCAACATGCAGTGTTTCTTTGATTGAATTAGCTCTCACACCAATATTTGCGTCTAGAGCCTTTGCATTGAGGGCTATCTGAAAACGGCTGTGGCGCTGAAGTTGCCTGAGAATGTGGAGTTGGTGGCATGTGAAACCCGCATGTGGAGCATTCGTTTGTGTGGGATGCTGACCAAGCTTCCTGTCAGTCCTGGGCACACAAAGAGCACTAAGCATAGAGTGTGAAAACTGAGTTTCCTTGAGAGCTGCTTGGAAGCCTGATGGTGTGTGAAGTTAGTGAGCCAAATAGAGTTGTTCTCCCACAAGAACCACTCGGCTGATCCTTCTTCAATATGACCTATACCAACATGCAGTGTTTCCTTGATTGAATTAGCTCTCACACCAATATTTGCGTCTAGAGCCTTTGCATTGAGGGCTATCTGAAAACGGCTGTGGCGCTTAAGTTGCCTGTGAATGTGGAGTTGGTGGCATGTGAAACCCGCATGTGGAGCATTCGTTTGTGTGGGATGCTCTACCAGGTTCATTTCAGCCTAGCCATACAAAGGGCACTAAGCATAGAGTGTGAAAACTGAGTTTCCTTGAGAGCTGCTTGGAAGCCTGATGGTGTGTGAAGTTAGTGAGCCAAATGGAGTTGTTCTCCCACAAGAACCACTCGGCTGATCCTTCTTCAATATGCCCTTTACCCACATGCAGTGTTTCCTTGATTGAATTAGCTCTCACACCAATATTTGCGTCTAGAGCCTTTGCATTGAGGGCTATCTGAAAACGGCTGTGGCGCTGAAGTTGCCTGTGAATGTGGAGTTGGTGGCATGTGAAACCCGCATGTGGAGCATTCGTTTGTGTGGGATGCTGACCAAGTTTCATTTCAGTCCTGGGCACACAAAGAGCACTAAGCATAGAGTGTGAAAACTGAGTTTCCTTGAGAGCTGCTTGGAAGCCTGATGGTGTGTGAAGTTAGTGAGCCAAATGGAGTTGTTCTCCCACAAGAACCACTCGGCTGATCCTTCTTCAATATGCCCTTCACCAACATGCAGTGTTTCCTTGATTGAATTAGCTCTCACACCAATATTTGCGTCTAGAGCCTTTGCATTGAGGGCTATCTGAAAACGGCTGTGGCGCTGAAGTTGCCTGTGAATGTGGAGTTGGTGGCATGTGAAACCCGCATGTGGAGCATTCGTTTGTGTGGGATGCTGACCAAGCTTCCTGTCAGTCCTGGGCACACAAAGAGCACTAAGCATAGAGTGTGAAAACTGAGTTTCCTTGAGAGCTGCTTGGAAGCCTGATGGTGTGTGAAGTTAGTGAGCCAAATAGAGCTGTTCTCCCACAAGAACCACTCGGCTGATCCTTCTTCAATATGCCCTTCACCAACATGCAGTGTTTCCTTGATTGAATTAGCTCTCACACCAATATTTGCGTCTAGAGCCTTTGCATTGAGGGCTATCTGAAAACGGCTGTGGCGCTGAAGTTGCCTGTGAATGTGGAGTTGGTGGCATGTGAAACCCGCATGTGGAGCATTCGTTTGTGTGGGATGCTGACCAAGTTTCATTTCAGTCCTGGGCACACAAAGAGCACTAAGCATAGAGTGTGAAAACTGGGTTTCCTTGAGAGCTGCTTGGAAGCCTGATGGTGTGTGAAGTTAGTGAGCCAAATGGAGTTGTTCTCCCACAAGAACCACTCGGCTGATCCTTCTTCAATATGCCCTTCACCAACATGCAGTGTTTCCTTGATTGAATTATCTCTCACACCAATATTTGCGTCTAGAGCCTTTGCATTGAGGGCTATCTGAAAACGGCTGTGGCGCTGAAGTTGCCTGTGAATGTGGAGTTGGTGGCATGTGAAACCCGCATGTGGAACATTCGTTTGTGTGGGATGCTCTACCAGGTTCATTTCAGTCCTAGCCATACAAAGGGCACTAAGCATAGAGTGTGAAAACTGAGTTTCCTTGAGAGCTGCTTGGAAGCCTGATGGTGTGTGAAGTTAGTGAGCCAAATGGAGTTGTTCTCCCACAAGAACCACTCGACTGATCCTTCTTCAATATGCCCTTCACCAACATGCAGTGTTTCTTTGATTGAATTAGCTCTCACACCAATATTTGCGTCTAGAGCCTTTGCATTGAGGGCTATCTGAAAACGGCTGTGGCGCTGAAGTTGCCTGTGAATGTGGAGTTGGTGGCATGTGAAACCCGCATGTGGAGCATTCGTTTGTGTGGGATGCTGACCAAGCTTCCTGTCAGTCCTGGGCACACAAAGAGCACTAAGCATAGAGTGTGAAAACTGAGTTTCCTTGAGAGCTGCTTGGAAGCCTGATGGTGTGTGAAGTTAGTGAGCCAAATAGAGTTGTTCTCCCACAAGAACCACTCTGCTGATCCTTCTTCAATATGACCTATACCAACATGCAGTGTTTCCTTGATTGAATTAGCTCTCACACCAATATTTGCGTCTAGAGCCTTTGCATTGAGGGCTATCTGAAAACGGCTGTGGCGCTGAAGTTGCCTGTGAATGTGGAGTTGGTGGCATGTGAAACCCGCATGTGGAGCATTCGTTTGTGTGGGATGCTCTACCAGGTTCATTTCAGCCCTAGCCATACAAAGGGCACTAAGCATAGAGTGTGAAAACTGAGTTTCCTTGAGAGCTGCTTGGAAGCCTGATGGTGTGTGAAGTTAGTGAGCCAAATGGAGTTGTTCTCCCACAAGAACCACTCGGCTGATCCTTCTTCAATATGCCCTTTACCCACATGCAGTGTTTCCTTGATTGAATTAGCTCTCACACCAATATTTGCGTCTAGAGCCTTTGCATTGAGGGCTATCTGAAAATGGCTGTGGCGCTGAAGTTGCCTGTGAATGTGGAGTTGGTGGCATGTGAAACCCGCATGTGGAGCATTCGTTTGTGTGGGATGCTCTACCAGGTTCATTCCTAGATAATGCACTCAAAGGGCACTAAGCATAGAGTGTGAAAACTGAGTTACCTTGAGAGCTGCTTGGAAGCCTGATGGTGTGTGAAGTTAGTGAGCCAAATGGAGTTGTTCTCCACAAGAACCACTCGGCTGATCCTTCTTCAATATGCCCTTCACCAACATGCAGTGTTTCCTTGATTGAATTAGCTCTCACACCAATATTTGCGTCTAGAGCCTTTGCATTGAGGGCTATCTGAAAATGGCTATGGCGCTGAAGTTGCCTGTGAATGTGGAGTTGGTGGCATGTGAAACCCGCATGTGGAGCATTCGTTTGTGTGGGATGCTCTACCAGGTTCATTCCTAGATAATGCACTCAAAGGGCACTAAGCAAAGAGTGTGAAAACTGAGTTTCTTTGAGAGCTGCTTGGAAGCCTGATGGTGTGTGAAGTTAGTGAGCCAAATGGAGTTGTTCTCCCACAAGAACCACTCGGCTGATCCTTCTTCAATATGCCCTTCACCAACATGCAGTGTTTCCTTGATTGAATTAGCTCTCACACCAATATTTGCGTCTAGAACCTTTGCATTGAGGGCTATCTGAAAACGGCTGTGGCGCTGAAGTTGCCTGTGAATGTGGAATTGGTGGCATGTGAAACCCGCATGTGGAGCATTCGTTTGTGTGGGATGCTGACCAAGCTTCATGTCAGTCCTGGGCACACAAAGTGCACTAAGCATAGAGTGTGAAAACTGAGTTTCCTTGAGAGCTGCTTGGAAGCCTGATGGTGTGTGAAGTTAGTGAGCCAAATGGAGTTGTTCTCCCACAAGAACCACTCGGCTGATCCTTCTTCAATATGCCCTTCACCAACATGCAGTGTTTCCTTGATTGAATTAGCTCTCACACCAATATTTGCGTCTGAGCCTTTGCATTGAGGGCTATCTGAAAACGACTGTGGCGCTGAAGTTGCCTGTGAATGTGGAGTTGGTGGCATGTGAAACCCGCATGTGGAGTATTCGTTTGTGTGGGATGCTCTACCAGGTTCATTCCTAGATAATGCATTCAATGGGCACTAAACATAGAGTGTGAAAACTGAGTTTCCTTGAGAGCTGCTTGGAAGCCTGATGGTGTGTGAAGTTAGTGAGCCAAATGGAGTTGTTCTCCAACAAGAACCACTCGGCTGATCCTTCTTCAATATGCCCTTCACCAACATGCAGTGTTTCCTTGATTGAATTAGCTCTCACACCAATATTTGCGTCTAGAGCCTTTGCATTGAGGGCTATCTGAAAACGGCTGTGGCGCTGAAGTTGCCTGTGAATGTAGAGTTGGTGGCATGTGAAACCCGCATGTGGAGCATTCGTTTGTGTGGGATGCTCTACCAGGTTCATTTCAGTCCTTGCCATACAAAGGGCACTAAGCATAGAGTGTGAAAACTGAGTTTCCTTGAGAGCTGCTTGGAAGCCTGATGGTGTGTGAAGTTAGTGAGCCAAATGGAGTTGTTCTCCCACAAGAACCACTCGGCTGATCCTTCTTCAACATGCCCTTCACCAACATGCAGTGTTTCCTTGATTGAATTAGCTCTCACACCAATATTTGCGTCTAGAGCCTTTGCATTGAGGGATTTCTGAAAATGGCTGTGGCGCTGAAGTTGCCTGTGAATGTGGAGTTGGTGGCATGTGAAACCCGCATGTGGAGCATTCGTTTGTGTGGGATGCTCTACCAGGTTCATTCCTAGATGATGCACTCAAAGAGCACTAAGCATAGAGTGTGAAAACTGAGTTTCCTTGAGAGCTGCTTGGAAGCCTGATGGTGTGTGAAGTTAGTGAGCCAAATGGAGTTGTTCTCCCACAAGAACCACTCGGCTGATCCTTCTTCAATATGCCCTTCACCAACATGCAGTGTTTCCTTGATTGAATTAGCTCTCACACCAATATTTGCGTCTAGAGCCTTTGCATTGAGGGCTATCTGAAAACGGCTGTGGCGCTGAAGTTGCCTGTGAATGTGGAGTTGGTGGCATGTGAAACCCGCATGTGGAGCATTCGTTTGTGTGGGATGCTCTACCAGGTTCATTCCTAGATAATGCACTCAAAGGGCACTAAGCATAGAGTGTGAAAACTGAGTTTCCTTGAGAGCTGCTTGGAAGCCTGATGGTGTGTGAAGTTAGTGAGCCAAATGGAGTTGTTCTCCCACAAGAACCACTCGGCTGATCCTTCTTCAATATGCCCTTCACCAACATGCAGTGTTTCCTTGATTGAATTAGCTCTCACACCAATATTTGCGTCTAGAGCCTTTGCATTGAGGGCTATCTGAAAACGGCTGTGGCGCTGAAGTTGCCTGTGAATGTGGAGTTGGTGGCATGTGAAACCCGCATGTGGAGCATTCGTTTGTGTGGGATGCTCTACCAGGTTCATTCCTAGATAATGCACTCAAAGAGCACTAAGCATAGAGTGTGAAAACTGAGTTTCCTTGAGAGCTGCTTGGAAGCCTGATGGTGTGTGAAGTTAGTGAGCCAAATGGAGTTGTTCTCCCACAAGAACCACTCAGCTGATCCTTCTTCAACATGCCCTTCACCAACATGCAGTGTTTCCTTGATTGAATTAGCTCTCACACCAATATTTGCGTCTAGAGCCTTTGCATTGAGGGCTATCTGAAAACGGCTGTGGCGCTGAAGTTGCCTGTGAATGTGGAGTTGGTGGCATGTGAAACCCGCATGTGGAGCATTCGTTTGTGTGGGATGCTGACCAAGCTTCATGTCAGTCCTGGGCACACAAAGAGCACTAAGCATAGAGTGTGAAAACTGAGTTTCCTTGAGAGCTGCTTGGAAGCCTGATGGTGTGTGAAGTTAGTGAGCCAAATGGAGTTGTTCTCCCACAAGAACCACTCGGCTGATCCTTCTTCAATATGCCCTTCACCAACATGCAGTGTTTCCTTGATTGAATTAGCTCTCACACCAATATTTGCGTCTAGAGCCTTTGCATTGAGGGCTATCTGAAAACGGCTGTGGCGCTGAAGTTGCCTGTGAATGTGGAGTTGGTGGCATGTGAAACCCGCATGTGGAGCATTCGTTTGTGTGGGATGCTCTACCAGGTTCATTCCTAGATAATGCACTCAAAGGGCACTAAGCATAGAGTGTGAAAACTGAGTTTCCTTGAGAGCTGCTTGGAAGCCTGATGGTGTGTGAAGTTAGTGAGCCAAATGGAGTTGTTCTCCCACAAGAACCACTCGGCTGATCCTTCTTCAATATGCCCTTCACCAACATGCAGTGTTTCCTTGATTGAATTAGCTCTCACACCAATATTTGCGTCTAGAGCCTTTGCATTGAGGGCTATCTGAAAACGGCTGTGGCGCTGAAGTTGCCTGTGAATGTGGAGTTGGTGGCATGTGAAACCCGCATGTGGAGCATTCGTTTGTGTGGGATGCTCTACCAGGTTCATTCCTAGATAATGCACTCAAAGAGCACTAAGCATAGAGTGTGAAAACTGAGTTTCCTTGAGAGCTGCTTGGAAGCCTGATGGTGTGTGAAGTTAGTGAGCCAAATGGAGTTGTTCTCCCACAAGAACCACTCAGCTGATCCTTCTTCAACATGCCCTTCACCAACATGCAGTGTTTCCTTGATTGAATTAGCTCTCACACCAATATTTGCGTCTAGAGCCTTTGCATTGAGGGCTATCTGAAAACGGCTGTGGCGCTGAAGTTGCCTGTGAATGTGGAGTTGGTGGCATGTGAAACCCGCATGTGGAGCATTCGTTTGTGTGGGATGCTGACCAAGCTTCATGTCAGTCCTGGGCACACAAAGAGCATAAGCATAGAGTGTGAAAACTGAGTTTCCTTGAGAGCTGCTTGGAAGCCTGATGGTGTGTGAAGTTAGTGAGCCAAATGGAGTTGTTCTCCCACAAGAACCACTCGGCTGATCCTTCTTCAATATGCCCTTCACCAACATGCAGTGTTTCCTTGATTGAATTAGCTCTCACACCAATATTTGCGTCTAGAGCCTTTGCATTGAGGGCTATCTGAAAACGGCTGTGGCGCTGAAGTTGCCTGTGAATGTGGAGTTGGTGGCATGTGAAACCCGCATGTGGAGCATTCGTTTGTGTGGGATGCTCTACTAGGTTCATTTCAGTCCTAGCCATACTAAGGGCACTAAGCATAGAGTGTGAAAACTGAGTTTCCTTGAGAGCTGCTTGGAAGCCTGATGGTGTGTGAAGTTAGTGAGCCAAATGGAGTTGTTCTCCCACAAGAACCACTCGGCTGATCCTTCTTCAATATGCCCTTCACCAACATGCAGTGTTTCCTTGATTGAATTAGCTCTCACACCAATATTTGCGTCTAGAGCCTTTGCATTGAGGGCTATCTGAAAACGGCTGTGGCGCTGAAGTTGCCTGTGAATGTGGAGTTGGTGGCATGTGAAACCCGCATGTGGAGCATTCGTTTGTGTGTAATGCTCTACCAGGATCATTCCTAGATAATGCACTCAAAGGGCACTAAGCATAGAGTGTGAAAACTGAGTTTCCTTGAGAGCTGCTTGGAAGCCTGATGGTGTGTGAAGTTAGTGAGCCAAATGGAGTTGTTCTCCCACAAGAACCACTCGGCTGATCCTTCTTCAATATGCCCTTCACCAACATGCAGTGTTTCCTTGATTGAATTAGCTCTCACACCAATATTTGCGTCTAGAGCCTTTGCATTGAGGGCTATCTGAAAACGGCTGTGGCGCTGAAGTTGCCTGTGAATGTGGAGTTGGTGGCATGTGAAACCCGCATGTGGAGCATTCGTTTGTGTGGGATGCTCTACCAGGTTCATTCCTAGATAATGCACTCAAAGGGCACTAAGCATAGAGTGTGAAAACTGAGTTTCCTTGAGAGCTGCTTGGAAGCCTGATGGTGTGTGAAGTTAGTGAGCCAAATGGAGTTGTTCTCCCACAAGAACCACTCGGCTGATCCTTCTTCAATATGCCCTTCACCAACATGCAGTGTTTCCTTGATTGAATTAGCTCTCACACCAATATTTGCGTCTAGAGCCTTTGCATTGAGGGCTATCTGAAAACGGCTGTGGCGCTGAAGTTGCCTGTGAGTGTGGAGTTGGTGGCATGTGAAACCCGCATGTGGAGCATTCGTTTGTGTGGGATGCTCTACCAGGTTCATTCCTAGATAATGCACTCAAAGGGCACTAAGCATAGAGTGTGAAAACTGAGTTTCCTTGAGAGCTGCTTGGAAGCCTGATGGTGTGTGAAGTTAGTGAGCCAAATGGAGTTGTTCTCCCACAAGAACCACTCGGCTGATCCTTCTTCAATATGCCCTTCACCAACATGCAGTGTTTCCTTGATTGAATTAGCTCTCACACCAATATTTGCGTCTAGAGCCTTTGCATTGAGAGCTATCTGAAAACGGCTGTGGCGCTGAAGTTGCCTGTGAATGTGGACTTGGTGGCATGTCAAACCCGCATGTGGAGCATTCGTTTGTGTGGGATGCTCTACCAGGTTCATTCCTAGATAATGCACTCAAAGGGCACTAAGCATAGAGTGTGAAAACTGAGTTTCCTTGAGAGCTGCTTGGAAGCCTGATGGTGTGTGAAGTTAGTGAGCCAAATGGAGTTGTTCTCCCACAAGAACCACTCGGCTGATCCTTCTTCAATATGCCCTTCACCAACATGCAGTGTTTCCTTGATTGAATTAGCTCTCACACCAATATTTGCGTCTAGAGCCTTTGCATTGAGGGCTATCTGAAAACGGCTGTGGCGCTGAAGTTGCCTGTGAATGTGGAGTTGGTGGCATGTGAAACCCGCATGTGGAGCATTCGTTTGTGTGGGATGCTCTACCAGGTTCATTCCTAGATAATGCACTCAAAGGGCACTAAGCATAGAGTGTGAAAACTGAGTTTCCTTGAGAGCTGCTTGGAAGCCTGATGGTGTGTGAAGTTAGTGAGCCAAATGGAGTTGTTCTCCCACAAGAACCACTCGGCTGATCCTTCTTCAATATGCCCTTCACCAACATGCAGTGTTTCCTTGATTGAATTAGCTCTCACACCAATATTTGCGTCTAGAGCCTTTGCATTGAGGGCTATCTGAAAACGGCTGTGGCGCTGAAGTTGCCTGTGAGTGTGGAGTTGGTGGCATGTGAAACCCGCATGTGGAGCATTCGTTTGTGTGGGATGCTCTACCAGGTTCATTCCTAGATAATGCACTCAAAGGGCACTAAGCATAGAGTGTGAAAACTGAGTTTCCTTGAGAGCTGCTTGGAAGCCTGATGGTGTGTGAAGTTAGTGAGCCAAATGGAGTTGTTCTCCCACAAGAACCACTCGGCTGATCCTTCTTCAATATGCCCTTCACCAACATGCAGTGTTTCCTTGATTGAATTAGCTCTCACACCAATATTTGCGTCTAGAGCCTTTGCATTGAGGGCTATCTGAAAACGGCTGTGGCGCTGAAGTTGCCTGTGAATGTGGAGTTGGTGCATGTGAAACCCGCATGTGGAGCATTCGTTTGTGTGGGATGCTCTACCAGGTTCATTCCTAGATAATGCACTCAAAGGGCACTAAGCATAGAGTGTGAAAACTGAGTTTCCTTGAGAGCTGCTTGGAAGCCTGATGGTGTGTGAAGTTAGTGAGCCAAATGGAGTTGTTCTCCCACAAGAACCACTCGGCTGATCCTTCTTCAATATGCCCTTCACCAACATGCAGTGTTTCCTTGATTGAATTAGCTCTCACACCAATATTTGCGTCTAGAGCCTTTGCATTGAGGGCTATCTGAAAACGGCTGTGGCGCTGAAGTTGCCTGTGAGTGTGGAGTTGGTGGCATGTGAAACCCGCATGTGGAGCATTCGTTTGTGTGGGATGCTCTACCAGGTTCATTCCTAGATAATGCACTCAAAGGGCACTAAGCATAGAGTGTGAAAACTGAGTTTCCTTGAGAGCTGCTTGGAAGCCTGATGGTGTGTGAAGTTAGTGAGCCAAATGGAGTTGTTCTCCCACAAGAACCACTCGGCTGATCCTTCTTCAATATGCCCTTCACCAACATGCAGTGTTTCCTTGATTGAATTAGCTCTCACACCAATATTTGCGTCTAGAGCCTTTGCATTGAGGGCTATCTGAAAACGGCTGTGGCGCTGAAGTTGCCTGTGAATGTGGAGTTGGTGGCATGTCAAACCCGCATGTGGAGCATTCGTTTGTGTGGGATGCTCTACCAGGTTCATTCCTAGATAATGCACTCAAAGGGCACTAAGCATAGAGTGTGAAAACTGAGTTTCCTTGAGAGCTGCTTGGAAGCCTGATGGTGTGTGAAGTTAGTGAGCCAAATGGAGTTGTTCTCCCACAAGAACCACTCGGCTGATCCTTCTTCAATATGCCCTTCACCAACATGCAGTGTTTCCTTGATTGAATTAGCTCTCACACCAATATTTGCGTCTAGAGCCTTTGCATTGAGGGCTATCTGAAAACGGCTGTGGCGCTGAAGTTGCCTGTGAATGTGGAGTTGGTGGCATGTGAAACCCGCATGTGGAGCATTCGTTTGTGTGGGATGCTCTACCAGGTTCATTCCTAGATAATGCACTCAAAGGGCACTAAGCATAGAGTGTGAAAACTGAGTTTCCTTGAGAGCTGCTTGGAAGCCTGATGGTGTGTGAAGTTAGTGAGCCAAATGGAGTTGTTCTCCCACAAGAACCACTCGGCTGATCCTTCTTCAATATGCCCTTCACCAACATGCAGTGTTTCCTTGATTGAATTAGCTCTCACACCAATATTTGCGTCTAGAGCCTTTGCATTGAGGGCTATCTGAAAACGGCTGTGGCGCTGAAGTTGCCTGTGAATGTGGAGTTGGTGGCATGTGAAACCCGCATGTGGAGCATTCGTTTGTGTGGGATGCTCTACCAGGTTCATTCCTAGATAATGCACTCAAAGGCACTAAGCAAAGAGTGTGAAAACTGAGTTTCCTTGAGAGCTGCTTGGAAGCCTGATGGTGTGTGAAGTTAGTGAGCCAAATGGAGTTGTTCTCCCACAAGAACCACTCAGCTGATCCTTCTTCAACATGCCCTTCACCAACATGCAGTGTTTCCTTGATTGAATTAGCTCTCACACCAATATTTGCGTCTAGAGCCTTTGCATTGAGGGCTATCTGAAAACGGCTGTGGCGCTGAAGTTGCCTGTGAATGTGGAGTTGGTGGCATGTGAAACCCGCATGTGGAGCATTCGTTTGTGTGGGATGCTGACCAGCTTCATGTCAGTCCTGGCACACAAAGAGCACTAAGCATAGAGTGTGAAACTGAGTTTCCTTGAGAGCTGCTTGGAAGCCTGATGGTGTGTGAAGTTAGTGAGCCAAATGGAGTTGTTCTCCCACAAGAACCACTCGGCTGATCCTTCTTCAATATGCCCTTCACCAACATGCAGTGTTTCCTTGATTGAATTAGCTCTCACACCAATATTTGCGTCTAGAGCCTTTGCATTGAGGGCTATCTGAAAACGGCTGTGGCGCTGAAGTTGCCTGTGAATGTGGAGTTGGTGGCATGTGAAACCCGCATGTGGAGCATTCGTTTGTGTGGGATGCTCTACCAGGTTCATTCCTAGATAATGCACTCAAAGGGCACTAAGCATAGAGTGTGAAAACTGAGTTTCCTTGAGAGCTGCTTGGAAGCCTGATGGTGTGTGAAGTTAGTGAGCCAAATGGAGTTGTTCTCCACAAGAACCACTCGGCTGATCCTTCTTCAATATGCCCTTCACCAACATGCAGTGTTTCCTTGATTGAATTAGCTCTCACACCAATATTTGCGTCTAGAGCCTTTGCATTGAGGGCTATCTGAAAACGGCTGTGGCGCTGAAGTTGCCTGTGAATGTGGAGTTGGTGGCATGTGAAACCCGCATGTGGAGCATTCGTTTGTGTGGGATGCTCTACCAGGTTCATTCCTAGATAATGCACTCAAAGAGCACTAAGCATAGAGTGTGAAAACTGAGTTTCCTTGAGAGCTGCTTGGAAGCCTGATGGTGTGTGAAGTTAGTGAGCCAAATGGAGTTGTTCTCCCACAAGAACCACTCAGCTGATCCTTCTTCAACATGCCCTTCACCAACATGCAGTGTTTCCTTGATTGAATTAGCTCTCACACCA